>NC_000086.7:135323812-135383812 GCF_000001635.26 Mus musculus
CTCTCTAGCAAAACAAATAAGACCATCTCTTCAAACTTTTTCCTAAAATTATTTCTATAAAATAAGGAATTCTATAGAATCATTAATTCATCTATACAGCATGAATTCATGAAAGTTCATCTTTATATCTTTCTGCAGGAAATCTGATCAATAGGGTAGGCTAATGCCCAGGGATTTTTTATTACTTAATTTTATTTGTAATTCATATTTTTACACTCCATATTCCATTTCCTACCCCACCCCTCCCACCCTCCAACTGCTCCACATCACACACTTCCTCCCCACCACACCCTGTCTACACTTGGATAAACCCATCCTCTACCCAATCTAAACTCTAAACTCCCTGGGGCCTCCAGTCTCTTGAGGTTTAGGTACATCATTTCTGAATGAACACAGACGCAGCAATCCTCTACTCTGTGTGCATTGAGGGCCTCATATCAGGTGGTGTATGCTGTCTGGTTGGTGGTCCAGTGTTTGAAAGATCTCAGGGGTCCAGGTCAGTTAAGTCTACTGGTCCTCCAATTGGATCTCCATTCTTCTCAAATTCTTTCAGCCTTCCCTAATGCCCAGGGATTAATATAGTAATTTAATAATGACAGGAAAGGCATATCAGCTGCAAGAAGCAACCCTGAGATGAAGTCTTTTGGGGGTCATGCCATCAAACTCGCCCATCACAGACCTGTCCTAGATGGTTCCTGACACTTGGGCCTATGACCCAAGTGAACTTAATAGTATCAGTCAGAGATCCCTGGGCCTGTGTAGCAAGCCTTAAATGCAATTATAGGACATTGGGTTATCCCCCCCCTAGCAAACAAGCTGCTATTGTAGAGGTGGGCATATCTTGCCTTACAGGATGCACTTCTAGTTTATAAGGAAAACCAATGTCACCTTTATCCCCAGCAGTATTTTTATTAGATAATTTCTTTAATTACATTTCAAATGCTATCCCAAAATTCCCCCATGCCCTCACCCCGCCCTGCTCTCCTACCCACCCACTCCCACTTCTTGGCCCTGGTGTTCCGCTGTACTGAGTCATAAAGTTTACAAGACCAAGGGGTCTCTCTTCCCAATGATGGCAGACTAGGCCATTTTCTGCTTCATATGCAGCTAGAGACATGAGCTCTGAGGGTACTGGTTAGTTCATATTGATGTTCCACCTATAGGGTTGCAGACCCCTTAAGCTCCTTGGGTACTTTCTCGAGCTCCTCCATTGGGGGACCTGTGATCCTTCCAATAACTGACTGTGAGCATCCACTTCTGTATTTGCCAGGCACTGACCTAGCCTCACAAGAGACAGCTATGTCAGGGTCCTTTCAGCAAAATCTTGCTAGTGTATGCAATGGTGTCAGCGTTTGGAGGCTGATCATGGGATGGATGTTTTTGATTCCCAGCAGTATTTCTAAAGCATATCTCATTAGCAGCCTGCAGTTGGCAGATAGCTCAGTAGATAAAATCACTTAAATCCTGACAGGCTTTATGACATGAGTTCAACATCTGGATCTCTCTTGGTAGAACAGAAAAAATTCCTCCAAGTTATCTTTTGACCTCCACAAATGCCGAATGCCACACATACCTACCAAATGCATATAAATAAATGATAAACATGTTAGCAACCCGGTGCTGCTATACTTCACCCATAAGATAATCTCATGGATAAGAAACTTCTAAAATAAAGACTTGTCCCCACATTATTGTTATATAGAAAAACAAATTGCTCACTGTATGAAGGCAGCCAGGACAAATAAATTATAGAATCATAATATTTCTCAAATTCATCAAATAGCTGTAAGTGACTGAATCTCATTGATGGCCCAGATAGCCTTTCCAGGTGAAGCCTGTATATATAGACCTGTGTATAAGACAAAAAAGAATGAATACTAGACAAGTGAGTTAGGATAAATTCACTGTGTACTTTAATTTCTAAAGTATGATCTACCATGGCTACATATGTATACACACACACACACACACACACACACACACACTCACACACACACACACACACAATCAGAATCTCCAGAAACAGAGGAGGCCCCGTTTATTTTCTGGATGTTTACCAATTGACCTCTACTAGATGCTCATAATAGAAATGGGGAAGAAAGTGGGAAATCAGAAGGAGATTGACTGATACATGTCTGCAGGAAGAAATGTGGCATTTCTGCTGAAAAGTCAGTGAGACCTAATCGTTTGTCCTTAATATTTGCATGTAAAGGTCAAATATATTTGGTGAATTTCATCACCTCAAAGTCACAAGTTTCTTTTCATTACATGAGACAGTTAGTAAAACGATGAATGGAAAACTATGAAAGAGCCATGACTACATATCCTTTAGCAGTAGCAGAGGTAGAGAAAGGCAATTCTCTCACATACAATCACAAATTTATAGCAATAGTTGGATGCCTTGTGGAACTGGGCAAGAAAAATTGGAGTACTTACTGTCTGGAAACCACTACACACACACACACACACACACACACACACACACACACACACACACAGAGAGAGAGAGAGACAGAGAGAGAGAGAGAGAGAGAGAGAGAGAGAGAGAGAGAGAACATAAAATGAAGCCTAGTAGGAAATTAGGAGAAAATCCACCCAACATCATCATACTAGTAAGCATCCAACAAAAGAGAGTTTACAAATGGGAGAGGCATGAAGGTGCAGCAACTGATCCTGCTTGTAGGAAAAACATGTCCATGTGACTCCCAGCAGGAACACTTGACAGAGAAAACTTTCCGGTGGGGATGGTTGTGATACCTATCATCTTCCTCTCTGTAGGCTAAGTCAAGAGGATCTGGAGGTGGGAATCTTTTCCCCATAAACCTAAAATTCCTCCACATATTTTCTCATAACTCTATTTTCAAGATATTTTTTCGCAGTCAACAGTCTCACAAACACCTGATAGTCCTTTCTGTATATTCTGTCAGAATCTATGATACCACAGCAGACAAACTTTAAAGTAAAATAAAGCCATGTACATGGTATAGTTTCTGATGGGATTTGAAAATGTATTTTGAAATTGAAATATAATTTTATTTTTTTTAATTTTGCCATCTCTCCCATATACCCTCATTGCACTCTCTTTCAAATTCTGCCCTCTATTTCTGTTCTGGATAGCTTTTATGTTGGAGATGAGATGTTGACCAGGACCGTGTTCTGAAACAGGGCAGCATGACACTCTTAATATAGGTTAGGAGATGTGTGGTGGCTCCCCAGGAATTCAGCAGTGAATGTTCTCACCCAAGTGGTAAGCGAAGGCTAATTAAGTGTCCCTTGAGGTCTTATCTGTCATTATAAACATAGATGGTTAGTGACAGGGATAGAAGGACACATAGTACAATGAATGCTTAAGTATTTTTCTGCTCACTTTCCTGCTAGTGTGAGGAAGAAGCAATGTTATGACAAAGGGAACCATAGATCCCTTAAAGCTCCATTCAAAAATCAAAATGACTGTACCCTATCAGTCTAGGTAGCCTTCTAAAGGAGGACAGAAGAGCCTTGGCTGTACCCAAGAAAGGTCATGTAGTGGTAAGTGTGGGCCCCCACAGCTGGATTAAAATAAAAATGAATGCAAAGCCTTACCTACAATTGGGGTGCTTCTGTCCTTTTTTTCCTTCCATCATTCTAGTTCCCTCCTTTCCTCAAGAGACATATCATTTCTTCAGCGAAAATTATGTACTGAGACCTGAGATGGAGCATACTACACCTTTTTCTAGCATAGTAAAGATATCATTACATAAAATTTATAGTGTCATCCATTTTTAATTTACAGTTCAATGGCACTAAAAGAATTTATATTATTATGAAAAGTCAGTAAAAATCAACCTTCAGAGCTTTTTTTTTTTTTTTTTTTTATCATTTCCAAGGGCTGCTTTGCCATTGACCAGTAATTTCACATTCTCCTGTCTCCTAAAATTCTAGTGAGTATGATTGTATATGAATTAATTTTACTATTTTAACTATATCCTATGAATGGCACAGTGCATTTGTATTTTTGTGTCATATTATTTCTCTAGCAAAAAATTTCAAGTTTTATTCATTTTCTGTTTACTATGCTGTCATTCCATTTTAGGACAAACAGCATTCTCCTAACAGAACATGTCATTGTTTGCTTATCCACTCATATGCATGGTGAAAATTGACTTAGTTCCATGTTTTGTATTATTATGAATAATATTAACATGTCTATTGCCTTGCAAATACTTGTTCAAGTTTCTTCTTCTAATACCTTTGAGGATGCATATATGGAACTACTAGATACATAAGAAAGTAAAGTTTATTTATTATTTATTGTATTTGTGAAATTATAATTACATCATTTCCTCATTTCCTTTCCTCCCTCCAAATTATTCCATATGCCTCTCTTTGCTGCCTTCAAAATTCATGACTCATTTTAAAATTGAATTTTGTTATATGAGTATATGTATTTCCTAAATATATTTCTTTATTAAATGACACAATTTGATCCACGGTGAATATGTAATTTTAAAGTCCCACTCTTAGGAAAGGGTAATAGTCATTAATGAATGTGAAGACGTCGGGTCCTTTTTCATTTTCATTTGCATTTCCCTAATAGTTACAAATGTTGAGCACCTGATATGCTTTTTCATTGTCTTTGAAGAAATATCCTTTCATGTTTTGGCCCCTTTTAACTGCTCATTGCTTCCTTATTTTGTTGTATGATAAATTTATATATTTCCTATCAATAATGTCAAATCTGTTCTCAAATGTACTTTATTGGATTTTGGTTATTTTAACAGTGGTTTTGTTATTAATGGTGGTTTGATGTGAAAGCTAGACACACCTGACAATTCTTTGAAAGATACAGTCAATAACCATGAAAGAATGGAAATTTTTATTAGCTTTCAAACAACTAAAGATAATAAGTTAATAGTTTAAAAGCTGTTCAAAGCATTAGTGAAAATTTCTGGGTTCATAGTAATAAGCGTGTGTGAATTCCAGCAAAATTTAAAGATGAAGTAAATCTACTTGGCATAACATTTTCAAGGTTATAAATATGATCCACTTCCTATTTTATTTTACAACAAGACTGTCTGTGCCAACCCAACCAACACTGTCAGAAAAAAAAAAAAAGAAAAAAGAAAAAGGAAGTGTTCTTGTACATAGTTGTAAAACTCCTCAATAAAGCATTAGCAAATTGAATCTATCAACACATAGTACAATAAAACACCCCAAGTTTTGTTTGAATATATTAACAAATTTAAGATAAATAAAATGACTGTGTTACCAGCCATGAAAAAAATGCTGTAAATAAAAACCATTTGCCAAAATTTTAGAATTAAGGATAACTTTTATTTTCTGTGTTTTAAAACTTTTTAGACATATTTATTTTACATATATGAGCGTATTGCCTGGTGTGCATGGAGGTCAGAAGAATTCACTGAGTTCTCAGGAACTAGAGTTCTGAACCATCTCTCCTGCAATGGCCTGGCTTTTAAGTCAAAAAAACGTATTCTCTCTCTCTCTTTTTTTAAAATTTCATATTTTTGGTTTTTGAGACAGGGTTTCTCTGTGTAGCCCTGGCTGTCCTGGAGCTCACTCTGTAGACCACACTGGCCTTGAACTCAGAAATCCTCCAGCCTCTGCCTCCCAAGTGCTGGGATTAAAGGCGTGCGCCACCACTGCCCAGCTAAACATTTCTGCTCTTTTGTCCACTAGATGTGACCTTAGTTCTGAGTTTGAAGTCTCGCTGGGAGAAAGTCAGGCAGTGCTTAAGTCATACTCATATTTTCCACGTAACTTTTCTTGAAAAAAGATGTAGGCAGATGCGTAGGTACCTAAATGTGATTTGCCAGTCAGGACAGGGCCTCGTAGCCTCGAGAACAGCAGTGAGCTGAGGTGAGAGAGGTCAGCTGACCCAAGCTAAGCCAATAGGAATCCCCCAGGCTGAGCACTAAGTTTGAAAAGGAACCGTTGGGGTCCTCAGAGGGGCTTTTGAGGACCCGCGCCCTTGCACTTGCGCGTGCTTTCACACGCCCCGCTTTTGAGGATCTCTTGACTAGAAATAAGCTGCTGCCGTGCGACAAAGGTGCCGGAAAAGTCAGAAGATTCTCCCTCCCCTCTCACTGAGGTACATGACAGACATTTCTTTTTAAATTGAACTTATTTGGGCTGAATGACGTAGACACGAGGTTTGGGGACTTACCGATTTTACAGGTTTTTACGGGTTCCGCCTAGGATGCTCGAAGGTCAATTTTGTGTTACCGTCTAGAGGCATTGGTTCCTGAGGTGTGGGTCACTTCGATTTTGGGACCAATCGCTTCACGGTCTCTATTTAAAATATTCCACACATCGTTTCACCTCTTCTTCAAAGATTTACTTTAGGCGAGGTGTGATGGTGTTCTGGAGGCTGAAGCAAGTGGATTTCGCGTTTTGGCACAGCCAGGGTACAGAGTTAGGTTTGTCTCAAAAACAAACAGACAAAACAAAAAAACAAAAACAAACAAACAAAAACAAAACTTTTTTTCATCCTTTACTTGAGTCTAGTTCCACAGTGAAGCCTTAGGGGGCGGGGCGGGAGGGGGGAGTAAAAAGAAAAAATCCCAGCCAAATAAATAAGTAAAACCAAAACCTACAGAACACCTTTTTTTTTTAATCTTTTTTTTATTGCTTTGCATCAGCCTGGGTTCATGGTAAGGCCTTGAGTTCCTGCCCTGGTTAACTTGTAAACTAAAATAAACTCTTTCCTCCAAGAGGAAAAACTAACCAAGAAACAAATAAAAAACTCACAAACACCAATATTTTTTTTCCATTGAGTCAGTGTTGGTACATGGTGAAGCCTTGTCACAAAGACAAACAAACAAAAAACAAAACCAATTTTTGGCTTCTTTTGCCTCTTAGTCTTACTAGTTTTATATGACATGCTTTTTAAAATAGTAGAAAAGTGAGCAGTGGAGATAATTTCATCATTTCCCTTTTAGTTTATTTAATTTATATTTTAAAATACTTTTGTATCTTAGACATATATCTGTTCATTTACCTGTTGGAGAGAAGTGTGATTTCATTTCCAAGGCAATTTGAATTTGTTTTCAGTGCCGTGCTGTGACTGGTCAGACTTTGTGATCTTTTATCTCTGCATTCTGAGAGTAAGAGTTACAAGGATTTTCTTCCATACCTGACTTTTAATCTTTAAAACATTTAAAAATAATTTTAGGGTTCTAAAATATGTTCTCTCAGACATCTCTACAGATATCTGAGACATCTTACAAATATCAAATCTAGGAGATTAGCATTGAAATACAAAGTTATTATAGATTTCATTTTAATTTTTCTGTGTTTTTTTATTTTATTATAAATTTTCTTTATGGAGAATTTTATATATTCGTGCAATGAAATATGACCATATTCACCCCCCATTTCTCCTCTCCAAGTCCTCCTACATTCCCTCTCTAGCATGTCCTCTTCCAAACTTTGTCTGCATGTCTTTTTTTTTTTTTTTTGATAACCCACTGACTCCAATTAGTGCTGCATATATGTTATTCTAATTTATTCACTTTGTATTTCAGAACACCATTCGGAAGACTTCGCTGAATTTAGTTGTCATTTCTCCATAATCCCATTCTGCCGTATAAGCCTGAAACATTTGAAGAGGATTGGTAAGAATTTTTTTCAAGTTGCTGTGGGTTCATCCTTTATAAATATTATACTAAGTGTTGTTATATTATTACATTTTCAGTATGTATATCCTGCCCCTTTGCTCCTGTTCTCTCTCAGTGCCCACTCCTTCATTATTCTCCTTCCTTCAAACAGACTCTGTTTTGCTCTCATTGCATATTTTTGTGTAAGTATGAATATATATTAAATCTAGGTTCTTCCTTAGAGAAAGTATATAATATTTATCTCCTTTTTTGAGACAAGGTTTCTCTGTGTAACCCTGGCTGTCCTGAAACTCACTCTGTAGACCAGGCTGGCCTCGAACTCAGAAATCTGCCTGCCTCTGCCTCCCCAGTGCTGGGTTTAAAGGCGTGCGCCACCACGCCTGGCTGATTCTTACTCCTATGTATTTTCCTGCAAATGCCACCATTTTGTTTATCTTTCCCACTTGGTTTCAACTCCAGTGCATGTGTACACCTTACTTCTAGAATCTGTTCACAATTGATAGAATTCTAGGATGACTTCTCTCCTGGATTATTGTAAAAAGCAACATAAGAAAAGTGAATGTGCAGGTATTTCTATGGTGTGTTCTTTTAGATTTCTTTGGATGCTGTGTGGGGAGAGTAAAATAGTTCTAGATTTCCTTTTCTTCAGGAGCCTCAATAAGGATTTCCATATTTTCACCAGCATTGTATAAGAGTTCCTGTTCCCCACATCATCACTAGCATTTGTTGTCACTTAGCATCTCAAATGTACTTTTGATTATCAGTTTTATTGGGGCTAAGGAAGTTAAGCATTTATGAGTACATTTATTAACTATATTTCTTCTTTTGAGCCAAGTCCAGTTAATTTGTCATTTACCAGTGTGGCAGCGTCTATATTTGATATTTAATGTTTTAGGTACTTTAAAGTGTCTATTAATTCTCTATAAAATATTTATAGCTAGAAAATAATATTCCCGTCCTGTTGCTTGTTACATTGCTGTTTCTATTGCTGTGCAAAGCTTTTTAATTTCATGCAATTTAATTTGTCAGTTCCTGCTATTGTTTCCTGAGCTGTTTCTAGAATGTATCTTAGGGAAGCTTTACTATGCCTGTGCCTTAAAATTGTTTGTCTTGTACGTATTCTTTTAAAAGTTTCAAGATGCTGCATCTTACATTAAGAATTTTCGTCCATTTTGAATTGGTTTTTGTAAATAGAGACGGGGATATGAGTTAATCTCTCCACATTTAGATAGCTAGTTTCATGAGCTCTTTTTGTTTAAAAAGGTTTTCTTTTCTGTCATTGTATATTTTGGACACTTTTTCCCACAAATCAGGTGATTGTGGATGTATAGTATTATTTCTGGGATATTTATTCTAGTCTAGTAACTTGGAAATCTCCCTTTGTGGCACTAACATGTTATTTTTTTTCTATTGCTCTAGGATATAATTTGGACAGTCTTACTTTTATTCCAGTGAAGAAATTGAAGAAGACAATAAAAGAGGAAAAGACCTTCTACATACAAGAACCAGTGAGTAAATATTAGCTGCTTTCAAATTATATCATAGAACAATAACAACAAAACAGCATGCTACTGCAATGAAAACAGATGTGTATATCTGCATAAGAGAGATCACCAATAACGTGACAGAAAATACTGGGTTGTCTTGAAATCCCCTCTGTCAACACTACTAGTCTAACACTCCTCAATGTAGCCTCTTAGGGGTTATTTGGACAAGAGCAAAAAGCAGCCACATTCTTTGCCAAAACATCTTAAGTGTAGTCTCTAGGCTAGTTGCTATTTTTACCCTCTCAAACCTCTCCAGCTGAGACTATTTTTCTCTTTCAAGTTTCTACTCAGATTCCCATTGAACCTCACTTAAAGAGTTTAACCACTTTCCTAATCGAAAACCCCAAAGTACACATTGGATCCATAAATAGCATGGTCAGGCCTGTCACAGCAGTATAGCGTTGTCTGGTACCCACTTCTTAGTTACTTTTCTATTGTTATGAAGAGACCCTATGATCAAGACAGTATAAAGGAAATTCACTTAACTGGGGCCTTGCTTATAGTTTCAAAGGGTTAGTTTATAACCATCATGGTAAAAAGTATGGCGGAGGTAGGCAGAAAGACAGGCATGGATCTGGAGGATTATCTGATAGCTCACATCTGAAATTTGCAGGCAGAGAGAGTAGGAAAGAAGATATAGAGACTGAGACTGGGTCTGGCATGGGGTTTTGAAACCTCAGAGCCAATGACACTCCAAGAAGGGCAAACCTCTTAATCTTTCCCAAATAGTTGTACTAATTATAGACCAAGTATTAAAATTTATGATTCTGTATGGGGCCATTCTTATCAAAACCACCATTTTATTTTAGTCTACAACTTATGAATGTTGGTTCCTATAATTTTTACCCTTTCCATTTGAGATATGAGTTTGGTTGACAGATAACAATTAAGCTATGGCAGCAAGACAACTCAGCAGGGCTTTTGTTGTTTTCTGTAGCCAGGGCATACTATCAAAAACTGTTAATAAGTCACAGCATATGCAAATGTAACTCATGGAGAGGGCAGGTTTTAGCCCAAACAAGCGGAAGTTGTTAGCTTAAGCCATGTGGCTGCGTTTTATGAAGGAAGATATGAGCAGAAAGAAGTTTTGGAAGCTTGCTGCATCCTTAAGGAAAGCTGATGATGTAGTCAACAACATGTGGAATTGTGGGATATATAAAGATCCATCCATCTAATAAGCCGTTTAACATCAGACACAGAGATAGCGAATTTGCACTGCTAGGTTTCAGTCTTTCTTTGATCCAGTATTTCCTCACCATGTCCCATTCCTCCTCTCTTTTGGAATAGTAATGTATAGTTTGTGACGTTATATGTTAGAAGTATGTGATTTGAGTTTTGGGTTTTGAATTTACAATGGTTACTGTTCAGAGATCGCCTTGAGTCTCGGGAAAAAATAAAACCTTTAGGCCCTCTCCTCTACTTTTAAGCAGTCTTTAGACTGTGGAGACTTTTGAAGTTTGACTGAATGTATTTTGCATTATGATATAGCTCCAGGCCTATGGGAGCCAGGAATGGAATGTAGTGGTTAGGATGAGAACAGCCCCCATAAACTCAAGTATATGAGTATTTCTTTCCCGTTGGTAGACTGTTTAGGAAGGATTAGGAGGTGTGGCCTTGTTAAAGGAGACTTGTGTCACTGGGGAGTGAGTTTTGAGGTTTCAAAAGCCAGTGCCAGGCACCTTCTCACTTTCTATCTTCCTCCTGCCTGCAGTTCAGGAATTCAGCTTTCAGCTACTCCTCCAACAACCATGCCTGCTTGCCTGTCACCATACTCCTCACCTTAATGGTTATGGACTAAACCTCTGAACTGTAAGCAAACCCCTTATTAAATGGTCTTATATTTTTCCTTGGCCATGGTGCCTCTTCTCAGCGATAGAAGTGTAACTAACACAAGAAGCTTAAGGCTACTTATAACTATTGATTGCTTTTCTCCCTCACATTGTGTACACCACTGAATAAAAAGTGACCTGAAGTGACCTGAAGGCTGTTTCAAGCTCAGTTCTCTAATTCCTGTGCCTGAAATGTGTGTTGTTTTCCAAAATAGGATCATAACTTTAAGTCCTGGTAGTCAACTGTGGGTAATGGCAGTAGCATATATTGCTTGTGGAATTTCTTATACTCCCCTAAACTGATATCAGGAATTTTCAAAATCCTCCCTGATCTTTTCACAGAGCTATTGATCTTTAAGGTGTAATGCTTAATTTTATTTAGATTGTTTCATTTCTGCAATTTTACTTTATGGGGATTTATAGTTTTACTGCTTTCTGATCAAATGAGATCAAAAATATATTTTTTAATTTTAAATACATTTTGCCTGCTCATTGACCTAAATTATCATCTATATCACGGGATACCCCATGTGCTGTTGAGAAGCTGTGTATTATGTAGCTATTGAGTATTCTATAGATATTTGTTTCTGGTTTGCTGCCTTGTGATGAACACCATAACCAAAAGGAATGTGGGGAGGAAAGCGTTTATTTCACCTTCTAGCTTTTAAGTCCATCATCCAGGGAAGTCAGGGCAGGAACCTGGAGGCAAGAACCATGAAGAAATGATGCTTACTGGCTTGTTTCTCCTGGCTTACTCCAGTGCCTTTTTATACAATCCAGGACTACCTGCCCAAGAGTGGCATCTCCATCAGAGAGCTGGGCAGGCCCTCACACATCAATCACTAATCAAAAATATGCTCCACAGCCTTGCCTATAGGCAGTGTGATGGAGGCAACTCCTGAGTTCCTTCTTCTCATATGACCCTAGCTTGTGTTAATTTGATAAAAACTAAACCAGCATAATATCTAACTCTATTGATCAATAGTGAATTGTGTCTACAGTAAACTGTCAAATTTATGTTTGGCTTATTTATCATTTGACAAGATTTGGGTATTGTCATCACCCACTGAGTAGCTACAGGATTGTTTGTTTTATATTATATACATCAATATTCAGTGCTTACATATTTATATTGATAATAGCATATTGGTGGGTTGTTTTCTTTATTAATATTTCTTGGCTGTCTGTGTCTTCTGAAAAATTTGTTTTGACTTGACATCTATCAGATCGGAGCATAGTCCTGGGTGTTTCCTGCTTCCTATAGCTTAGTATATTAACTTCAGCCCTTTCATTTTCAGTTTTTACTTTTTTGACCAAAAGGTTGATTTCCTCCAGGCAGCAACCATCTATGCATATGTGAAATGCAGTCAGTCAGTTTACATCTTAAATTCAATATTAAGAACTATTGTAATTAAGATTATTATTGAGAGCCTTTTTCATTCAGGGAAATCTTTTGTTTATTTCATGGTTTATTCAATTGTCCCTGTTATTCCACCCCCCCCCCCCATTGTACTGGGCACACGATGGTTTACAGAATTGTAGGGCTTTTTCTACAGTCTTTATCTTATACGATCATGAAATTTGAGTCTCTTGTTTCCTCACAATTAACGCTGTATTTATTCCTCTCTTGTATGTACTTCTTTAAATGCATTTCTTATATCCTGGCTTAGTAGCATGTATAGCTTATGCTATCAGGAAAATCTTTATTTGTTCATTGGTTTTAGGATATAACTCCTAGTTATAATTACTCTTGACACTTATTTACTTTAATGCTTAATATACATCATTTGCTATTTTCACAGTTTTTCAGTTTCTGCCAAGAAGACTGGTGTTACTAGATTTGGTCTTCATTTTTAAGTGAAATAGATGGCTTTCTTTCAGCTTTTAATGTTGTGTCTTTGTTCTTTTGTCTTAGTATACTATCCATGGTTTTATAGCCTTACATTTTATTCTTTATACATAGTACAAATGTTATTTTCTTGCCATGCCTGTTTTAGAGTTTAGGTGCCTCTTGTGCTTAAAGTTCATCTCTTTCTGTAGAATCAGGAAATTTTCTGGTAAAATTTAAGCGACTATATTTTCTATACCTTGAGTTTATATTTTTTCTTCTGGTCATATTCCAGAGCCTTGTGCTAAAGAGTTTTTTTTTTTTTTTACTTTATTCATGTATAATTGTGAAATTTCTTTCAACTTTTCTTCAAAGCTTAACTTATTAGTGACAGGCTCTGTGGTTTTTAGCAATTGGAATTTCAGAATTTCTGCTTGTTTTCTTTTAAACCCCTTATGACTTTCTCATCTATGTTTCTCACCTATACACACATGTTCTAAGTTGATTTCTTCATTTTGTTCATATGTGTGAAAGTTTCTGAACTTTTTTCAAGTATACTTTCCTTTTTCAATAATTGATTTAATTTTATTTATGTGCATTTGGTGTTTCCCTGCATGTACACCTGTATGGGGGTGTCAGATACTCTGGGAGTAGAGTTACAAACAGTTATATAGTACTGCTATGTAGGTGCTGGGAGTTGAACCTAGATCTTCTAGAAGAGCAGCCAGTGATTTTAAGTGCTGAGCCTTTCTCCCTCTAGCTCCCTCAAGTATTCCTTCAAATTATTTGTCAAGCATTTTAAACACTTCCGTATTTTTTTGAAATGGTGTATGAGTATTTGTATTCATTTGCCCAGTTTTTCATAATTTTTATATTTTTGTGTTATGACTCCTATACTATTTTGTATGTGGATATCTTCAAGTTTACCTTTCTCACAGTGGAGGGCTCATTCTCAAATCCAAAAAGAAGAAAAGAGGCCACTGTAGTAGCTAACTAAACTATATAAAGAAACACAGAGAAAGTATTAAAGCCAGCTAATGTGCCCCAACAAATATGAAGCAGATACTGACAGAAATTATTATTACTGTACAGTAAACTTTGAATTTAAACTCAATTTGGTTAAAAGTAGAAGTTTTCATTACACCCAATGGCTAAGAAAAGGAGCACATAGAGTTGGGAGGAGTTTAGAGGTGGGGTAGATCTAGGATTTGGGGGCAGGAGTGGTGTCAAACATGAACAGAATACATGGTATGCATATATGAAATTTTCAAGTAATTAATAAAAATGTTCTATTTTAAAAGTAGAAGTAATAATGAACTATAAAATAAAGAGTACAGACTAGGGGAAGGAAATAGAGCACTGAGATTTGTGTTGGAATTTTGGTCTCAGAGAACGCATTTCTCACCCAACAGTAGAGCATCTGTGAGAGGAAGGAGGCTGCTGCAACCTAAGGCCTTCGTGGGTCTGGAACTCAGGAATCTCAGTTTCTGCAATCTTGACCCTTACTGAAGGTAAGTGGCACTACACGTAGAGCTGCTCCGTGGTCTCAAGCATGGGATTATCTGAGTCCTCGGGTGTTACCTGGTGGTGGGGTTTACTCATTAACACACTGGTGGTATGGCGTCTGAGCTGTGGCTCCTGAGAGTCTGCTGCCAACACTGTTTTCAGTGTGTTCTTGTCTGTCATTCACCAAACCTCATCACTGCCTTCTACAGGTGTCTACCACAAAGCCAGTCTTGCAGCCTCTCTCCAGTCCTCATTTTGCAATTGCTCTTGGTTTCTTATTTACCAGAGTATTTTGCCCCAAACAATTAGCCTCTCTCAAGATTGCATCTCTGAAACGCTAAAAACAGGAAACATACGGGTTTTTTTCTTTATTTTGACTAGTGCCAAGAGCAGCTTCACTGTCGATACATTTCTGAGATTGAGTTAATGCTTATGTGAATCATGGGCTTACCTCGGGGCCAGAGTGTCCATCTTGTTCTGTTTTCTTTTTATCAGAAGCACATTATATTTGGAAGTGAATTTTCCTCAAACCAAAAACCCCCACCATGGAACTAGTGTTGGAGTTTTGAGAACTTGCTACTCTTGGATGAATCACCTTTCTGTGTCTCAGATGCCTTTTAGTTGTCCTAGCCCTTCCTGGTGTTTTAATGCTTGTCCATTTCAATAGTCTTATCTTTCCTTACCCTGACTTCTCTTTTGTTTCTTTGTATAGATTTGGATTTTTAAAGATAGGATAGCATGCAGCAAAGTGAATTTTTAACTCACTGTATGGTTGTGAACACCTTGAACTTCTTAGTCCATCTGCTTCTGTAAGACTCTGATAAGCCTTAGCTTACCAGGAACCCCCAGAGTGAACAACATGGAGCCAGGGATTGATACAAAAGCAAGAGGAATTTATTGTTACAGCTTGCTGGAGTCGTCATCTTGCACCCAAAAGAGGCGTGGTGACCCCAAGCAGCCTTTTCGGCAAGTTTTTATATGGTTTCCAGGAAGAAAATAGAGCATCAGCAACTAGGCACAGTATGAGTGTTGGAACAGTGCACCCAATAAACTGATTGGTCTTTAGGGGCTGAGGCAGTAGGGGCTTCATTAGCCTCTTCCTTCCTGCCCACATCCTCTCTGACCTGCATCTTCCAGGAGGAAAGGTGTATCTGTGTGCTCTCTGGCCTGTCTCTTCTAGGAGGGGAGGGGTGTGATAAAATTTTCCATCTGCTCTGAGCTGACCTCTTCATTTTCCTCTTTTTCTTGTGCTTGCTTTAATCCTGAAGCTATTGTGGAGAGCCATGCAGCTCATATCCCTGGTCTTCTGTACTTAGCTCTTGATATTTTTGTCTCAGGACCATCAACTGTACTTACCTATATGACCTTTAATAAAAGCGACTAAGAGATTTAAAATGTAGGGGCCAAAGGTCAGAATCAGGAACACAATGATCAGGGGGTCCTAACAATGCAGAAATCCATGTAATAAACCAGGGGGAGCTGTTAAACCAAGACTAGAACCATCCCTTAGCCCAGTCCCATTTCCCAGCCAGTGTTTCTTGCAGGCCCATAACCAGGATAGGCCTCCTGCATAGCCACTTCAGGAGCCACTTGATCTGCCTGGTTATTTCCTTGGGCCACTGAGTCCCTTCCATTCTGATGTCCTGGGCAATGACTAATACTCACAGTTGCCACTTTCTTTGGGGCATCCAAGAGATTCAAGATTTCCTGCTTGGTTTTTATTTCTTTTCCCCGTGATGTGAGCAGTCCTCTCTCTAGGTATATATCCCTGTGGATGTGGGCTGTGGCAAAGGCATACCTGCTATCCATGTAGATGTTGATCTTTTTGCCTGCTCCCAGGTCCAAGGCCTTGGCCAGAACTGTTAGCTCTGCCTTTTGGGCAGAGGAAGTGGTTCCGCCCAGACCACCTGGCACCCATCCACAATGGTGCCCCTCCTACCTGGTGTTGTCTCTGTACCAGGTAGCTGCTGCCATTATCTAACCAGGTCACCTCAGCACTGACGAGTGGTTATCCAACAGGTCCTTTCGCCATCCCTGATCCTCAGCTAGAATCTGCTGGCAATTATGAGCTGGTAGATAGAGGTGGAGTCAGGTAGCTGAGTGGCTGGGTTGAGGTCCAATTGTGAAGTGAAGTTCATGTGATCTAAGTTTAGCGACAGTGTGTAATAATGAGTCATGTGGGTGTTAGGCAGCCATTAATCCAGAGGCTGGTGAACAACACTCTCCAAGGCATGGGGAGCTCACAGTCAGGGTCTGTCCCAGAGTCAGTTTATCAGCATCTTTAACTAGAGCTGCCACCACTGACAAGCTCTCACACACATAAAGGTGGAATGGTCTACTAGCATCAGGCAGGCCTAGTGTAGGGGCCTTGAGCAGAGCCTGCTTAATCACATCAAAAGCCTGTTTCTCTACTTCCTCACAATGGAAGGGCTGTCCATTTTTATTCAGGGGGTAGAGGGGAACAGCCAGTTAAAACCCTGGGATCCATAGCTGGCAGAACCCAGCCATGCCCAGGAATTCCCATACCTGCTTGGGCCTCTGCAGAGGAGGGGTGTGCAGGATGCTCTCCTTTCAAGCATAGGAGAGCCAGCACAGCGGGTAGCTCAGATAATCTTTTCTGGCAGATTTGGATTTTCTTGGCTGAGGATCTGTATCCAAATCCTCCCAGCTCCTCCAAGAGGAGTTTAGTCCCCTCTAGACAGTCAGTCCTTCTTAGTCTTGGGTCCCAGGTATCTTCACAGTCAGGAGGGAAGAATTCCAAGCTGATTGTTACTTCTGCAGGATCCCTTGTTCTAGGAGCCCAGTAATGTTGGCCCTGATTCCATCCTGGGCCTCCCTTGGCATTGGGTATTGACACACAGACACGGGGGAGGCTTGGGCTCTGAGCTCTACATGGATGCAGGGCTTTGTTGGTGGCCCTACCCATCCCTTCTGTCTCAGCCCAGGCCTAGGGAAAGGCCTTGAGCCACCAGACTGGGTTCTGGGGTGCCCTCCGGATATCTCAAACAACTTGTTTGCATCCTCTAGCCTGGGTATCAGGACTTGGAGTTGTTCTCCCTGACTTTCTCAGCAACCTACACTAAATCCCTCAATGGCTTATCCTGTAGTCCCCCTAGCCTCTGAAGCTTTTTCCTGGTATTTCTACTGGTCTGGTCTATAAATGCCATAGTCACAGTAGCTTTCTTTGTGCTCATTGCTGCTGGTGTCATTGGGTGTATACTGACAGAATGTCTATGGGTCTCTCTAGAAAGGCAGCAGCCAACTCCTCTGATCCCTGTCTAAACTCATATACCTCGGTCAAAGTTGTGGATCCTCATGTGCCCCTCTTGAGACCTGTCAATGGAGTCTGGCGGTAGACCTTCGGGTGCTCCTTATCTTCTGCATATTGTAGTCTCAGTCAGGTTTGATCAGAGGAAACCTGCTCTTGATGACAGTCTGGTCAATCGATGGTGCCTCTGTGTCTGAGGAGACATTCTTTCTGGCTTCCTACATTATAAATTAAACAGTCTCAAAAAGATTAATTGGCCCCTTGGAAGGGGGTGGGGGGTAGGGCCTTCCAGTTGTTCAAGTCGTCCAAAGAGAAGGGCCAATACATAACTTGATAGCCCTTTTCTAGAGGCCCATATGCCCTCAGTGTGAGAGCCACTGTGGTATCAGGGGACGTAGCTCTCAGACTTCAGGTCCCCATGATGGTACCAGGAAGTTGGGGGGGGGGTCTCCTCTGGCTTCTCCCTCTTGTAAAGGGGGGGTACAATGGATCTGGTCCCACATGGACTGAGGATCCTGGATCCAGTGCTGGCATTGTCAGGGCCATGGGGCCAAGGGTAGGGGGATTTGGAGGAGGAGGGTCTTGGTACAACAGGTTCCCTCTTGAAGTGTCTCGAAGGATCTACCTCTTCTCAGGTCCCCATCCCCCCTCCTCTGTTTTCTTTTCTTCCTAATGGCCAGAACCTATGAGATGGGTCTTGGGGAAAGAAAGATTTCTGTCCATGAGGAGAGGGTCCTCCACTAGAGTCTTTCAGGTAACTATATAGGGTACTTGGTCTAAGTGCCTGAGGAATCCTGGCCTAAAGACTCTTCCCTCTACTGCTTTGATCATCTGTAAGTCGAAGGTCCCTATGGGTGGCCACCCTACTCAGAAGGTGGGACATTCAGAGAAGCAGAGAGTAACTAACTTTCCCTTCTTTACTACTACTGAAAAGTTTCCTAGTGGTTATCTAGGGTGTTTAATGGGGTAGATTCAGTCCAAAAAATATCATCAGTTCAAGTCTAAGAACACAGAACGAGACACCAACAAACACATAGAAAGATAATCAACACAGACAGTTTGTCTCTGCCACATATTGACACAGACAAGGAGAAAGACAGTTAACATGTTCCACAGGCACAAAAACCAGGTTATAGCAAGACTCAGTCGGCTCCCACAGATAATGTGTCTTGCTGATTACAGACAGTTCACCCCTTCTATGTATAGTAACCAGGTTATAGCAAGACTCAGCTCCCACAGATACTGCCTTGCTGTTTCTAGAAGGAGCAGAGCCCTTCCAGCTCCTTCCATGGTCTCTGGAGTGTTCCCCAGATTTCCCGTGGTCATGATGTTAAAGCACATCTGCGTGCTGTACTTGACTGCATCAAACACCGAAGGCTCTCTGAGCCCCCAGACACTTCTAAGCAAATCAAAACTTCAAACAGACTTACAGACTCAGACTTTGACAATCAAGAGCCAAGGTACCTGCTTGAGACCTCTTCTGATCCACTGCTCCGGTGTGTCCCCACAGGGGATCGAATTCCCAGCCAATGCACCAAATGTAAGACTTTGACAAGCCTTAGCTTACCAGGGACCCCCCTCCTCCCACCCAAGTGAACAATGCAGATCCAGGGATCAAGGCAAAAACAAGATGAATTTATTGTTCCACCATGCTGGTTCCATCATCCTATACCAAAGGAGAGGCAGCAATCCAGGGTGGCCTGTTTAGTGAGGTACACACACACACACACACACACACACACACACAAACACACACACACACATATATAGTTTCCAGGGGCAGAATAGAGCATCAGTAACTAGGCACAATATGATTCATGGAACAGTGTGCCCTTTAAACTGATTGGTCTTTAGGGAATGAGGTAGTAGGGGCTTAATTAGCCTCTTCCTTCCTGCCTACATGCTCTTTGATCTGTCTCTTCCAGAAGACAAGGGGTGTGATAGAATTTTCCAATGGCTCTGAGCTGACCTCTTAACTTCCACCTCATGAGTCCTGAGATTGCAGGCATATGCCATGACACCTAGGTTTTGCTCTAACTCTGTGTTTACCATGCAGTATGTATATAGCTGCTAAGGTTATTTTACTTGAAATTTCACGCTTTTTTATGACTGTATTGAAATTAATACATTTGTGATAAAAAATACCTGCTCTAATGGCATTCATATTCCCCTATGCTCATTTTGGTGTGAAAATTATATTCACCATAGTTTTTCAACAATGGCTTATATATGATACCTGACACTAGACATGAAGCCTTCAAAAGATGCAAGATTGCTATTATAGAAATCCAACTGTGTTTACATTTTGTTTATGGGAAACATTATTATCACACGGATATTCCAATATAAACATGTGTCTTTGGAAAGGTACCATTTCTTCCTCCTTTTCTGTGCTCTGTTCTCATTTCACATTTAGTTCTCAGCCTTCATTACAGGAATAACATACCCCTGTTTTACACAAAGGAAATGTAATATGTTTTCTTACATTGCCTTATCACATGAGAGATACCATAGGATGCACATTTTTATTTTTCGTTTAACAGCACTTCTTTTTTCATTGAAAATAGTTTTTAAAATACAATTGTTATGATTTTAGTTTCCCTCTCCCAACTCCTTCCAGATCCTCCCCACTTCTCCATCTACCCAAATCCATCTCTTTTCTTTCTCTATCATTAGAAAACAGATATCTAAAAGATCAGTAAAGTAATTAACCTAACAGAATAAAACAAATGTTCGTACATATTTGTCCAGTTGTGTGGCTCTCCAGTTTCTGGGATCTCAGTTCCTGAGAATTTGCCTGTCTCAGGTTCAAAGTGATGGCAGTGCTGAGATGTTAGAGTACAAATTTAAGAAGCACTGCTCACAGCCTACATGTTCATTTTGGTGACATTTTGGAAACCCTTGGGCAGTTTATAAAGCTGTCCTGATGCCGGGTCTCATCCCCAGAGTTATGGTCAATGTCCAACTCTGCAGGTTAGGACATTACAAACAGGCAAAAAAGAAAAGCAGAAAAAAATAGGACAAGGAACTCATAATGCAGACACACACAGAGACACATACAGAAAACCCATTTAAAAAAATCTGGAAACCATAATATACAAGCAAAAGAACTGTAAATTTTAAAAAGAAAAGACCCCAGACAAAGCATTATTAGACAAAACAAATAAAGAGAAAACCTTCAAATTACCATTGTGTTAATTTTCTGTTGGTCATCTACTGCTGGCTTACCCTTAAATCTGGTTTGTATAGCCGGTGAGACTCCTGGAGAAAAATATTTTTCTTTGTGAGCTGTTATCACTTAAAAAGCCTCTGAGTTAGGAATGGGAGCTTGCGTCCAATTCTGCAGGCCCCATGCATGCTGCCACAGTAGCTGTGAGTTCATAAGTGCATCATCAGTCAGCTTGTGTCTAGAAAGCCTTGTTTCTTTCATGTCTTCATTCCCAGTGTCTCTTCCAATCTTTCTCCTTCATCTTCTGGAGTGTTCCCTGAATCCCAAGAGGGGAGGCATTTGATGGAGACCTCCCATTTAGGACTGAGTATACCAAGTTAATAACTTTTCTTAAAATACATCGCTAACATTTCTTTTTTAAAAACAATGTTATTGTTATTTTTATTCTTTAATCTTTTTTACACTCCATTCGATATCCCTGTCCCAGTCCCCCTTCTAACAGTTCCTCATCCCATTCCTCTCACCTTGTCTCCAAGAGGATATCCCTCCCCATCCTGCCAGGCTTCCCCATTCCCTGGAGGTGAAGTCACAAGCGTTAGGTGCATCTTCTCTCACTGAGGCCAGACCAGGAAGTCCTCTGCTGTATATATACCAGGGGCCTCATATCACCCAGTGTATGCTACCTGGTTGATGGCTCAGTGTCTAAATGATCTCAGGGTTCCAGGTAAGTTGAGACTGCTGGTCTTCCTATGGGGTCAAACTCCTCCTTAGCTTCTTCCAGCCTTTCCCTAATTCAACCATAGGATTCTGTCCATTGGATGGGTGTTCAGTATCTGAGTTTGACTCTGTCAGCTGCTTGTTGGGCTTCTCCAAAGGCAGCCTTGCTAGGCTCCTGTCTGTAAGCACACCATAACATCATTAATAATGTCAGGCCTTGGACCCCCACCCCTTGAGCTGGATCTCAATTTGGGTGGATCACTGAACCTCTTTTCCCTCTGGATCTTCTCCATTTTTGTTCCTTCAGTTGTTTTAGACAATTCTGGATCAGAGTTTTTGAATGTGGGATGGCAACTCCATCACGCCATTCAATGCCCTGTCTTCCTAGTGGAGATGGACTCTACAAGTTCCCTCTCCCCACAGTTGGGCTTTTGACCTAAGGTTCCTCCCTTTGAATCCTGAGCATTTCTCACCTCACAGGTCTCTGGGACATTCTAGAGGGTCTCCCGCCTCCTACCTCCTGAGGTTGCCTGTTTCCATTCTTTTTACTTCTGGTCCTCGGGGATTCACTTCTGTCACATACACCCCCCAATACCTGATTATGTAACCCCTTCTCCGCCCTGTCCCATCTCTCTCCCTGGTCCTTCTCTTGCTCTGCCCAGACCCCTGTGATTGCTTTCTTCTCCATCTCAAGTGGAATTGAGACATCCTCACTTGGACCCTTCAGATTGTCAGCCTTCCTGAGTTCTGTGTATTGTATCCTAGGTATTATGTATTTTTTGGACTAACATTCACTTATTAGTGAGTACATACCATGTTTCTTAATAGATTTTCCTTTTGCTGTTTTATACTTGCAACAGATACATTTCTATGGCTATACTATAACATGACATTTTAAATCAACTTATGTGTGGTTTTTAATTGTTATATTTTAAATTTATATATAATTATTTTTGGATTTTTATTAGATTTTTTATTAACATTCAAATATTATCCCCCTTCCTAGTTTCCCCTACAAAAATACCCTATTCCCTACCCACTCCCCATGCTCCCCAACCCACCCACTGCCATTCCAGGACCTAGAATTACCTTATACTGGGGCATAGATCCTTCATAGGATCTAGAGATTCTCCTCCTATTGATGAGAGACTAGGCCATCCTCTGCTACATAGACAGCTACAGACACAAGTCCCGCCATGTGTTTTCTTTGATTGGTGTTTTAGTTCCAAGGAGCTCTGGGGGATAATGTTTAATTCATATTGATGTACCTCCTATGGGGCTTCAAAGCCCTTCAGCTCCTTGGGAACTTTCTCTAGCTCCTTCAGTGAGTACCTTGTGCTAAGTCCAGTGGATGATTGTGAGCATCTACTTCTGTATTTTCCAGGCACTGGAAAAGCCCCTCAAGAGAGAGCTATATCAGGCTCCTGTCAGCAGGCCCTTCTTGGCATCTGCAATAGTGTCTGGGTTTGGTGGTTGTTTATGAGATGGATACCCAAGTGAGGCAGTATCTGGATGGTGATTCCTTTACGCTCTGCTCTGAACTTTGTCTCTGTAACTCCTTCCATGGGTATTTTGTTCCCCATTCTAAGAAGGAACGAAGTATCCTAACTTTGTTCTTCCTTCTTCTTGAATTTCACGTAGTAGTGAGTGCATATCATGTGAGTTCTTTTGTGATTGGGTTACCTCACTCAGGATGATATCCTCCAGATTCATTCATTTGCCTAAGAATTTGATAAATTCATTGTTTTTAATAGCTGCATAGTAATCCATTGTGTAAATGTACCACATTTTCTGAATCCATTCCTCTGTTGAGGGACATCTGGGTCCTTTCCAGATTCTGGCTATTATAAATAAGGCTTCTATGAACATAATGGAGCACGTGTCCTCATTACAAGTTGGACCATCTTCTGGGTATATGCACAAGCGACATATTGCCAGATCTTCTGGTAGAACTATGTCCAATTTTCTAAGAAACTGCCAGACTGGTTTTCAGAGAGTTTGTACCAGCTTGCAATCCCACCAGTAATGGAGGAGTGTTCCTCTTTCTCCACATCCTTGCCAATATCCCCTGTCACCTGAATGTTTGATCTTAGCAATTCTGACTGGTGTGAGGTAGAATCTCAGGGTTGTTTTCATTTGCATTTCCCTGATGATTAAGGTTGTTGAACATTTTTTCAGGTGCTTCTTAGCCATTCAGTATTCCTCAGTTGAGAATTCTTTGTTTAGCTCTGTATCCCATTTTTTAATAGGTTTATTTGATTTTCTGGAGTCCAGCTTCCTGAGCTCTTTGTATATATTGGGTATTAGCCCCCTATCAGATTTAGGATTGGTAAAAATCTTTTCCCAATCTGTTGGTGACCTTTTTTGTCTTATTGACAGTGTCATTTGTCTTACAGAAGCTTTGCAACTTTATGAGGTCCCATTTGTCAATTCTTGATCTTACAGCACAAGCCATTGCTGTTCTGTTCAGGGATTATCCCCCTGTGTTTATATCTTTGACACTTTTCCCCAATTTCTTGTCTATAAGTTAAAGAGTCTCTGTTTTTTTTTAATTAGGTATTTTCTTCATTTACATTTCCAATGCTATCCCAAAAGTCCCCCATACCCTCCCCCCCCCCACTCCCCTACCCATACACTCCCACTTCTTGGGCCTGGCATTCCCCTGTACTGAGACATATAAAGTTTGCCGGATGAAGGGGCCTCTTTTTCCAATACTAGGCCATTTTCTGCTACATATGCTGCTAGAGACACGAGCTCTGGGGGTACTGGTTAGTTTATGTTCTTGTTCCACCTATAGGGTTGCACACCACTTTAGCTTCTTGGATACTTTCTCTAGCTCCTCCATTGGGGGACCTGTGATCCATCCAATAGCTGACTGTGAGCATCTACTTCTGTGTTTGCTAGGCCCTGGCATAGCCTCACAAGAGACAGCTATATCTGGATCCTTTCAGCAAAATCTTCCTAGTATATGCAATGGTGTGAGCATTTGCAGGCTGATTATAGGATGGAAACCGAGGTATGGCAGTCTCTAGATGGTCCATCCTTTCGTCTCAGCTCCAGACTTTGTCTCTCTATCTCCTTCCATGGATGTTTTGTTCCCATTTCCAAGAAGGGGCAAAGTATCCACATTTTGGTCTTCGTTCTTCTTGAGGTTCATGTGATTTGTAAATTGTATCTTGTATCTTGAGTATTATAAGTTTCTGGGCTAATATCCACTTATCAGTGAGTACATATCATGTGAGATTTTTTGTGATTGGGTTACCTCACCCAGAATGATGCCTTCTAGGTCCATCCATTTGTCTAGGAATTTCATAAATTCATTTTTATTAATAGCTGATTATTGTACCACTTTTGTGCAGATTTATCTTTTATTTCATCATGGCCTGTATTCTAATGAAGAAAAATACTGCCAGTTCTATACTCAGTGACTAAAATTGATTTCTGCTTATTTATGACCCTCTTCTAATTGTATTTTATCATATACACATGTCCAATATACATGTGAGGGAGTAAATATTCTCCAGGGGGTAAAGAGTAGCACATATCTTGTGCTACTATTATCTTTTATACTCATGAGTCAATTTCTAGTCTGTGTCTACAGTAGAAGTATCTAGTAGTGGCCATCTGATTCACCATTTAGTCTTTAAATATTTCCTATTTTGCTAACACTGTATGTATTTTCCCAGAACTTATAATGTTTCACATCCTGGTGTAGGTTCACAAAGATGGATGGAATGACCCCAAACAGACTGTTGGATCTTGCTATACAGAGTCTGCTCAGCAATGAGTCTGCAGCAATCCAAGCTCTGGAGGACATTCCAAGAGAACTTTTTGTTCCATTGTTCATTGCTGCCTTCAAGGGTGGGCATAAGAATACATTGAGTGCTATGGTGAAAGTTTGGCCCTTTTACTGTCTCCATATGGGGTC
Organism: Mus musculus; assembly: GCF_000001635.26. Taxonomy (NCBI): domain Eukaryota; kingdom Metazoa; phylum Chordata; class Mammalia; order Rodentia; family Muridae; genus Mus; species Mus musculus. The sequence goes on from NC_000086.7 coordinate 135,349,224, forward strand.
ACTGAGAATACTAGAGCCTCAACATGAACTCCTAAAAGCCATTATTGAGAATCTTCCAGTACATCCAGCACAGACGTCTGCTTTTTGGTAAGACTGTATAGTAAAGTCATGGTAAGACACAGAAGGGCATACCACAGCCTACTACCCTCCCAGAAGTAGTATCTAGTGAATGTTGAAGATTTATGTGTGAGGCTGGTGTCCCAACACTTAAGTTGAAGACTGGTGTCTTCAATGTTTGTTATGAAATCTATTCAATTGAGGGTTCTCTTGATTGGTTTATGTAACAGGTGGTATTACATAGAGGAAAGACAGGAACTTTAAGACTGGAGACAGTTTAAGGTATATAAAGAATGGGGGAAAGGAGGTTGGATTTTCATAGGAAAGGATTGTTGGTAATTAGTATGAGAAGTGCCAGCTGTGGATACAAGGATTTGTCATCCTTGTGTCATTTGTATATACCATCATTGATCCTACTGGGTTTCATTACCATTTGCTATTTCTCATATATTCTATCTCCTCTTATCCTTACAGGAGACCTAAATTGAGGATCCTAGATTTAAGGCAAGACACAAACTGTAGGATCACGTGCCCTGAAGTCAGCACCAAATCACCTTCGTGTTTTCATTCTTGTATTTATTCTGACTCCTCTATCACAAAAATAGAAAGACAGCTTTGTTTCATAAATTCAGGGTGTAAGACTCTCTTACCCAGGCCTGTAGAACTAATATTGGATCTTTTCCTTGATGGCTCCTTAATTGAAAAGGATTTTTTGATTTTGCTTATGCATAAAATTGAAGAGAGTTTAGGGTTTTTGCATGTGTGCTGTCGAGATTTGCAAATTGATAAACCGTGTAAATGCAAATGCACCCTGAAATTTCTTGATCTCCAATGTGTTGATCAGTTGTCAGTTGATAGAGGCTCACTGAGTGATATCACCAGCATCCTGGGCCAGATGGGCCACCTAGAAAGCCTGACTCTATCTAATGTTACTTTTAGATCTCTGAGAGGGAAAGTCTTTAAAATTTTTCTCAGTCACTTGCAGCGTATGGAAAACCTTAAGGAACTCAGCTTCTCTTCATTCCGCCTCAAAAATCATCTGGACAGAGTGCTCAGGTAAGACTTTGGGGTAGGGCTGGAGAGATGGCTCAGTGGTTAAGAGCACCGACTGCTCTTCTGAAGGTCATGAGTTCAAATCCCAGCAAGCACATGGTGCCTCACAATCATCTGTAAAGAGATCTGACTAGCTCTTCTGATGGATCTGGAGACAGCTCAGTGTACTCAGATATAATAATAAATAAATCATAAAAAAGAGTTTGAGGTAGGTCCCTGGGCTTCCTGTATAGTCTATTGAGACAGGATAGAAAGCATTCTCGGGTATTCCTAACTCCTCAAAACCTTTTATGCTTTCCACTTCCATCACTTCTGAGAATGTGAAACTGGAGAAAGACAGGATTACAAAAATTAAGCAGCCAGCAATGCATAGATACTATAGTAAGTGCAGAACTATAAAGGTGGAAAAACTCACTAGCCCTCTAGATAGGAGGAAGAGGAGGAGGGAGAGGAATTGAGATGTAGGAAGACATTTTTTGCCACTGCACTGTTGTACATAATCTACAGGTGTCCATAGTTCATGATGTCAGAGTACTTTGCTGGTCTATAATCTCCAAGGTAAAGACCATGAAAGTAGAAGTTGTTATTTAGGTACTGGCCCAAAGGGAGTTTTCAGGTGCCTGCTCTTTCTGCTTCCTCCCCACTAAAAAGGAGAACTAAAATCTACAAAGGATATTATTGTAAGTACTCAGTGGATTAATTTTTTCTTTTAATATTTCGTAGAATCATCTGGTATAATATATTGTACATGTTTTTAAGATGAAAAGAAATTGCATTTCAGTGTTGAAAACTAAACTTTCAAGTGGGTCTGCTCTCACTTTCTTTTAATCTAAGCACTTGGGAGACAAAGGCAGGCATATTTTGAGTTCAGTGCTATCAGGGTCTATATAGATCAAGGATAGCTATAGCTACATAATGATATACTGTCTCAAAAGAAAGAAAGAAAGAAAGAAAGAAAGAAAGAAAGAAAGAAAGAAAGAAAGAAAGAAAGAAAGAAAGAAAGAAAGAAAGAGAGAGAAGAAAGGGAAAAAACAAGAAAACTAACTTTCTCAGAGTCCCAAAACTATTAATTGAACTGAACATGTTGACACATTGATGGTTTATTCTAGATAAAACAGTATAGTTTTCCTAATACAATCTTCATTCTCCAGGAAGTATTTTTGTTTCTCCCTACAGAGTCTTACCACCTGATTTGGATTTCTTGTATCTGCCATTCTGTGGTCTTTCATACAGAGACATCAAATTTATGTCCCAGAGTCCTCATGTCACTCACCTAAAGCTATTAAATCTTAGTAACAACCTGATGTATTGGGATGACTTTGGGCCCTTTCACAGTGTTCTGTCAAATCTCTCTGGTACTCTTCAGCATCTCGAGATAAATCATTGCCATATAAGTGATTCTGCAATCTCTGCTCTTATCCCTGCCCTGATTAGATGCACCCATCTCCGAGTGCTGGGCTTTGCTTGTAACCCCATCACAATGCCCATGCTTGTGAATATCATGCATCATTTAACACCCATGATGGAGCTAAAATATGTGATTTATCCTATTCCTGTACATTGCTATGAAAGATGGCATTTTCATGGCAGTTTAGACAGAGGGAAACTTGCCATTGTAAAACTACAACTGAAAGCAATGCTACAACTTGCACAGAGAGAGGACATGAACTGGGTCACTTACTGTGAGTAAATGTCACAGTCCAACACATTTTTAAACTGATGTGTACCTTTTAAGTACTAAATGTTATTTCCTGGACCCATAGACTTGATCTATAAGGCTCTTACATTTACAGAATTGCACTTAGGAAGGATAGGTTTGTAGCTGAATCCTAACGAGGATAACTTAGCAAAAACTGAGGGACTTCAAGAGTTTCTGAATATTTCTTGTCACTATTGCCAGATTACTGACAACAGTGGCATTTGTATTTTCAGGACGATCAAGTCTTGCTATGCTATATCCCTGGCCATCCTGTTTGGTTTGCTTGTGGGTACATCACACAAATCAAGACAATGACTGCCTTTTGAACTGTCTGTGTTTGTGAAAATGGCAGTGGAGTTTGAAGACTGTTAACATCCCATAAGTTAGTTTAGGCCATTTGGGGTTGCTTATGGAAAACTATCAGGATTTAACAGTGGACCAGGAAAGAAGATAGCACAGGCTCTGAGATTTAGATATACCCCCTCAAGAACATAAATACAATGACCTACTTCCTTAATGTAAGCCCATTGTAAAGTTTCCACCACTCACCATGAAGTCTTCAGCTGAGTATCCAGCCTTTCTCCCATAAATTTTGTGGTAGTGTTTAGGATCCTTGCCACAATATTTCTCCTATTTCCTCTAGTTCTCTTGACACTGTACATTTAGCAGTATAAATATTGCATATATATATATATATATATATATATATATATATATATATATATATATATATATTCTGTCCCTCATTTGATATAATCATACTAGCCACGTGTAGAAACTGAGTACAACATAATTCATTCTCTAAAATATGACATAATTAAGAATTCAGTTTGCATATCCTTGACTTACTTAGAAATGATGTATGCCACATCAGTAATTAGCAATTTACACAGGGCTAAGGAAATGCCTTTTTTATCCAGTTGCCTCCCACACAAGCACACCAGTGCATACGTGTAAAAAGATGAGCACCAAAGTCACTCCAGGACTTAAAGGAGGAATGAAGAGTCTTAGTTACATGACCAGACAGTCTAACAAATTAGTGGATTCTGGGTTCAATGAAAGATCCTGCCTCAGAAAACATGTTTAAAAGTGGTTTAAGAAAATACCAGATAGCAATGCCCTGCTCCCACATGCATATACAGAAGCATATGTATCTTCCCCCTCACATGAACATGGAATCAAAGAGATTTTACTTGTATCGTTAATTTCTTGAGACAACAGACTGCATTGCAAAGGCATGCTAAAGATAAAAAATAGCACTTGTCCCTTTCACATATTGAAATGCCAAAATGACTACATTTAAAGTACTGAGTAACAAAGAGAACAGAAGTAACAACTTATACACAATGTTTTTCTGCTGAAATATCCTAGTAAAAGCAATCACTTATATCTTTTTTTTTTTTTTTTACTTTTTAAAGTAAAATCATACTCAGTTGTAGTCTGACCATACTCAAAAAGCAATACAATTTTGTTTTAGTAGTAATACTGGCAGATAAGTCAAACTATATTTTAAGGGCTTAACACAATAAGAAATCTGTCAAGGCAGTTAACATGTTTTATTAATTTTCCTTTGGTGGAAAGAGATTGTATTTATACATTAGTAAGGAAAACATGTTAAATTATGCTATAATTTATGTGTCATATCTCCCTTGTGATACAACATTTAATTTTGTTCATATTTTTTGTAATGCTTGCATTATGAGATAGTGCACCAAACTTTAAATATCCATTAAAATGCCATTGTAATGATCAATTTCCCTTACCTTGTTTCCAATTTTAAAATTACAGGGTTTTGGAACTTTCTATTAAATAAAATGTTGTTATTTGAAATTAACATTATCTGTTTCTTTGAACTTTTGTTTTTCGTTTTTACTTTTCCCCATCTGACTCTTATTATATATTCTCGAATAAGCTGGGTTCTTATGCTCTCAGCAGTGCAATCCTCACTAGTGTGATAACAGGAGCAGAGCACTGGGAAAGGTGCAACTCTGTCCATATTGGCGTAGTTTTGCCCTGTCCTCCATCCTTCCTTGGTGCCATGTTTTTGTCAGGGACTGTACCCTGATGTGAAAAACACACCCCAAAATGAAGAGAGAATTTGTATTCATTGCTGTATGACAATGTGAATGATATTCTAGGGAATTCCTATTGCGTGACGATGTTCTCGATACTCTGTTTTCAATAGATTTGGAATATAAGCTAAGTGACTGTTATAAAACAGGTCCAGATGCAACTGAGGGAGGAAAAGGTGTGTTTGGCTTAGAGTTCCAGTCCCAGCCCATCATTGGAGGAAGGCAGGAAACTGAACAGGAGCAGAAGCAGGAAAACATGGAAGAAAGCTGTTTAGTGGGCTTTGGTGGCTTGCTCAGCTACCTGTCTCATACAACTTGGCCCAGTAGCTCATAGTAGCCTGGGCCCTCCTTCGCCAACTCTTAACCAAGAAAATGCCCTACAGACTTGCACAGAGGCCAATCTAATGGGAGGTAGCTCTTCCTCCATGACTCTAATTTGGTGTCAGGTTGATAGAAAACTAGAAGTACAGTTGACCCCTGTCAACTTGACACACATAACTATTAAACTATAACCTTTGTTTATTCCCCAACATATATAATATATACACATATTATATATATATATATATATATATATATATATATATATATATATAATAGCAGAGTATGACTTTTTAAAAATACCAGTCTTTAAATTTTTCAGTACATTAAAAGTCCAAGGTCTCTAAAAATTCAAAGTCTTTTCACTGTTATTGCCTATAAAAATGAAAAATAAGTTTTTGAAAAGTCCATAATAAAATATATTATTTTGAGTGGTGATTTAAGTGTGTGTGTGTGTATTTATGTATGTGTGTGTGTGTGTGTGTCTGTGATTGTACCATCTATCAAAGTGTTTCAATACTTTGTCACTTTTAGTATGCAAGAATATACAATTTATTTATAAGATATTTCTTTTAAACTTGTGCATGTGGCATTCAGAAGACAATTTGCAGGAGTTGGTTCTATCTTTCTGCCATGTGACTTTGAGAGATTGATGTCAGGATGTCAGGTACGGCTGCAGGGTGTTGTGGGCCTGGCTGCGGAGTTAGCTCCCAAGAGACACTCAGGGCACTGCCCCAGACCAGCAGCATTCTGTGCCACTGGTCAGGCAGAGTTCCTGACTGCCTGGGTCCCACTGGTCCCAGTTACTTCTGGTGTTGGTGCAGATGTTGTGTCCTCCTAACCTATGATCCTATGATCCTGGGCATGTTTGGGCACCTGGGAGTGCAGCTTCCTCTGGGTGTTGTGGGACTGGCTGTGGAGTTGGAGCCCAAGGTCTGCTCAGGGCACCAGAACAGAAGAAATTCATTCCACTGGTTGGGTGGAGTTTCTGGGTGCATGGGTCCCTGTTTTGACATTTTACTTGGTATGTGTACACGGATATAATATGTTTGAAGTGAATGTATCCCCATTACCTTCCCTCCAGTTCTTTTCTCATGGTACTGTGTCCCTGAGTCTCCAGCGCTGACTGATATGGACAGGTTGACCCCCGGACCCATTTGCTAGGCACTGCAGCAAACATAGAGAGCTGCAGATTCAGGATAAGACCCTGTCTCACAATAAGGTGAAGAAGTGATAAAAGGAGACACCTTAGTTTCAGTTTCTAGCACAAACACTCACATGTATACATACAAGTGTATGAGAAAATTTTCTTTAAAATGTAGCCCTCTTATATTTGCCCTGGGTTCCCAGAGTGAAACATGCACATAGAGATGTTACCCTTTAGAGTTGCCTAACCATCAACTCAGCAGAAGTATTTTTTAAAATAGCTTCCTGCAGGGCTTGGTGGCTCACAACTTTAATCCCAGTACGCAGTGGGCAGAGGCAGGCACATCTATGTGAGTTTACTCTTTCCGTGGTTTATGTAGAGAGTCCCAGAACTCTCTCAAAAAATCTTACCACTGCTCTGGTGAAATGCCAGACGGGTGGCTTTTCCCAAATTTTGTGCCTACCTTGGTATTCCCTGTCTCTGGGTGATTCCAATCACTGTGAGTTTTGGTAGTGCTCTTTGAATCTGTTCTGATTTTTGTCTTCTTTCTTTTTTTTCTGCCCCTTTATCCTCTGCCATCTACATCTCCAGACATGGGTCTTTTCTGTCTCTGTCCCTCTTGCACTCACTTTCTCTCATTCTCTCTCACTCTCTTGCTCTTTATCTCTCAGCCACTCTTGCTCATACCCTCTCACTCTCTGTCTCCCAGTCTCGCTGTGTCTTGATGTGTGTGTCTGTCTCTCGGTTTCTGTTTCTGTCTATGAAGATACAAGATCAAAAATGGGTTACTCGACTCTCTTTTGGGATTCTAAACATCCCAGCAACTCTCAACTCCACTTCTGTCCCCCAATTGCAAAGGGTGTTTTGGATTTGTCTTTGTTGTTGCTGTTTTCGTTTTGTTGTTGTTGTTCTTGTTGTTGTTTTCTATCAAGAGGGCAATCTTGTTTCTCTCTAGCTTTATATAAATTCAGCCATATGCTGGCAGTTACTTTTACTGTGCATTCCTTTGTCAACCCATTCTTCACTAATCAGTAAGTTCAGGACATTCTTCCCACAGTTCAGAACAGGACTGGATACAACCTCAATTTCTTTTCCTCACTGACAGTGTAGTCATGACTTTTGGAGGTCCTTTTGGCCTCCATTCCTGAGTTTTCACCTGTAAAAGGGCATGGGTAGGAAGTTAACTTCACCTGGGTGATGTGAACACAGAGAGTGTTTGAAAAGTATGGCACACATTTCATTACAGGCACTTTGCCTGTTCTCCTGTGCCCTGGTTAGGAATTGCAAGGCAGGCTAGTCACAATGTGAAGCCTGATGGTAATTAATATTCAATCACTGTTTTATTTCTCAGTTTCATTGCTGTATAAATGATGAGTAGAAATATATCTGTGTAAGTGATATAGAGAGTTGCTGTGATGTATGCATACATAGTGAAATGATTATCTAAACAGAGCTACTGACCACATCCTTCGAACCATAGAGCTAGCTCTTTGTGACAGGAATATATTCCTGATACCTTAACAAATTTCAACGATAATGCAGATCACTGTTTCCAACTGTCACGATCCCTATACTATACATTAGACCTGCAGAACTTATTCACATTATAACTGAGTACTTCTGGCCTTGGTGACCATACCTTATTCTGTTTGCATAATCTCAACCTTTGAGGTGCTGCACGAATGTTGGAAGGAGCTCTTGGTTTTTATTTTTATTTCTATGTAATAGCAAAATCTGGGTCTGAGGCCAAGCACAATGCGGTTTGGACATTCACTTCTCTGAATGATACTGTCTTTTCATGTGCTTATTGGTCGTTTTAATATCTTTTAGAAGTGTGTAACTGAGTCCTTCATCCATATTTTTAAAATCACGTTGCTGGTCTGGGCCCAGTGTGATCACAATGGGGAGATGGCAGCTCCATAATCTTTGACATCTCTCCCTACAAGGATGTCTGATTGCATGAGTCCCTCCAATCCCTCTCTCCACACTCAACCCTCTGGACAAAATGGCTTCAGCCATCCTGTACCCCTCACACCTCCTCCCAAAAAACAACCCTAAAATAATTTCTTCACTGTTGATACTTTGTTTACACATTCTGGATATTGACATGGAAAGGGACCTCAGAGCAGACACAACCAGACACAAAATTCTCAGCACAAAGGCCATTCATTTACTGAAAAGGGGGCAGGCAGAGGGAGGAGGGCTGCCTCTGGATCAGGCAAAAACAGCAGATGTCTCATTGGGAGCAGTTTGTGAGGACAAAATGGGGAAGTCTGTGCTAAGATAGGTTTGTATGTCCTGACTGGACATTTTAGTCAGAGTACCCAAATAATGACATTTGATTGCTAGACCTTAGTGATTTGATTGACAGCTAGACCCTAGGGATGAGACTCAGGAATGCATTAGGAATAGGAAGGTTTCCAAATAAGGGAACAGACCTTGGTGGGTAATTATAAGAATGTAATCTAGTGCTGGAGAGATGACTCACTTGTTATGAGCACCAACTGCGATTCCAGAGGTCCTGAGTTCAATTCCCAGCAAGCACATGGTGGCTTACAACCATCAGTAATGGGATCAGATGCCCTCTTCTGTGTGAAGACAGCTGCAGTGTACTTATATACATGAAACAAATAAATAATTCCTTGTACAAACAAATAAACGTTATACTAATAAATAAATGAAATCTGATGATTTACCAGGGGAGAAGAAGAGTGGAGGGCCTGCAGGCACCATGTTTGCAATGGTCTGGGCCTGTTAGAGACCCTGTCAGACACTCACTATATTAGACATATGGTTTACAAACACTTTCTCCCATCTGGTGTTGTAACTTTCACTCTCTGTAGCGTCATGTGAGGTAATGAGTGTACTAATCTATGGAGTTCAGCAGCAGATTGCATGGTTTCATATACAGGAGAAGTCATTACCAAATCCAATGGGCAACTTCCCATTGTACATAGTAGGTAACATGGTTAAGGTATGCAATGCTTAAACTATACAGCTAAAAATATTCTACTATTTTAAAGAGGTTTTTATTATATTATAGGAAGTTGTATTATGTTTCATTGTATAAGGGTTGAGAACTTGAGCCTAATTTCATGAAAAGAATGGAAATCTGTGAAGTAGATGTCAGGAACACTAATGATTTCAGTAGGCAGCAGGAGGCTGAGGTCCTGATGTGATGTTGCTTTGCTACTGCAAGGGCTGAGGAGTCCGGTACTGGGGATTATAGATGTGTTGAATCTACCTCCAGCATCCCATGCTGTGAGGAAGCAGCAATTAAGCAAACCTTGTGTTTTGTTTCCCAAGTGTGATCTGTTGCAGAATGTGCCAATCAGGGTCATAGACTCAATCAGCCATACTCTTATTTTGGGACCTTTACTTTGGTTTCCTCAGAGGGAGTATGTGAAGGAGCCCTTGCCATGAACCCAAGACTCACTCAGAAACTTGGCTCCAAAACGCTGAATTCCAGACATCCAAAGGCATGGTGCTTTAGTGTACCTATCTGTGTTCTCCTTAGGAGAAAGAATAAGAAACGGAAGTCACGTGGTCAGCAGGACTTCAAGTCAGTACTAGTTAAGATTATCACGTGGTCAGCAGGACTTCAAGTCAGTACTAGTTAAGATTATCACGGGGTCAGCAGGACTTCAAGTCAGTACTAGTAAAGATTATCACGGGGTCAGCAGGACTTCAAGTCAGTACTAGTTAAGATTATCACGGGGTCAGCAGGACTTCAAGTCAGTACTAGTTAAGATTATCACGTGGTCAGCAGGACTTCAAGTCAGTACTAGTTAAGATTATCACGGGGTCAGCAGGACTTCAAGTCAGTACTAGTTAAGATTATCACGGGGTCAGCAGGACTTCAAGTCAGTACTAGTTAAGATTATCACGGGGTCAGCAGGACTTCAAGTCAGTACTAGTTAAGATTATCACGTGGTCAGCAGGACTTCAAGTCAGTACTAGTTAAGATTATCACGGGGTCAGCAGGACTTCAAGTCAGTACTAGTTAAGATTATCACGGGGTCAGCAGGACTTCAAGTCAGTACTAGTTAAGATTATCACGGGGTCAGCAGGACTTCAAGTCAGTACTAGTTAAGATTATCAGAATGAGGTGCTGATTTGGGGAAAACATTAGGAAAATGTGGGGTCTTTTCTATCTGATTAACATAAGATTCTGGGCTTTTTACTCTTCTCCATTTAAATTGTGGTTTTTATTAATTTCTTGAGTTGTCTCAAGAATTTGGAGAAACTGGACTCACCCACACCCCCATCTCCTGGAAAGCTTTTCAGATTTCCCTTCACTCTGGGCTCTGAAAGGAATCACAGCTGTAGGAACTACTAGTAAATCTCCCTTGAGGTAGTATGAAATTTTTCAAAAGAAATCAACTTATAAGTTCTATGTCACAGTAGTAATATTATTGGAATTTCAAACTACATTCAAACAGTATAATAACTTTGGATTGTATCAAACAAGGGAAGCATACATGCAAGAGTATTCTAACTCCTGGGTTATTCTCTGTTATCTGTGGGATTCACTCACTAACAGGGAGGATAGGAAGTAATTTTATCATGTATTCATACAACATTTTTAGCATGTCAAAACACAAATACTGGTGAGTTACAGATGAACTGTGAGAATATTAAATGGAAAAGAATAACTTTGATGTTTGCTATGGTTCTCCTAATGGAAGACAGATTGGATGTGTGGAAAGACATAACTCTCTGTAGACTACAACACTGTATCAGAAGCATGTGTGTCATTCTAGGGCAAGAATCACCTTTGACTCAGGAGGAGGGAACTGGGCCACTGAGAAAATGATTTCCCTCTTAGAGATCATTTTATCAGATTTTTAAACTTCTGTAGTCAAGAGAATCATAGTTTCACAATTTTAAAAAAGTCACAATATTGTGTGCAGATTAACACAAATATTTTGGATAAACAGACCATTGAAAAAGCATTCGTTGTGGTCAGTGCTATGGAGGAACAAAATGCAATAAAACAGTGTTTTATTAGCATGACTGCGCACATGCCCTCCTGTTTGAGCGTGTGATAGTGTCTCCTCTAGCATTATACACTACCAAGTACACTTTCTCTCATTACAGAAAGTGCTCGGCTTGCCCGTTCAGGCTAAATATCCTAGAAATGGATGGTCAAAAGCGATTTCTTCTAGTGATGAAAACATCCCTAAAGCTCAGACTGATACCATCCCCACATGTTCCTGGTCTTGGTCTCTGTCCAGGCTACAGTCAGCTGTGCAGCCTCCGAGAGGTAAAATTCTGACTCTGGCCAATAGGTGGCAGCACAGCTGATTCCTTGTAAGTTGTTTCCAGTTAATATCTGAAAAACGGTTTGTTCACTGTAAGAGCGGTTCTGAGCAGTAAATCTTCAGGCACATTACCACAGATCTGTTTGCTGATGATCCCAAAACCTGCATTCCATTCACTGGTTCAGGAGCAGAGTGAGCTCTGCACACGGCAGAGATTTCTCTCTGGCAGTAGAGTGCTTGTTCTCCAACATCCCACCCTTTCACAGGTTGCTCCATATTTCTGCAGTCATTCCGAGTCTCTTCCTCTCTGGTATATTCTGCACACAGCTGCCAGGTCCTGAGCGAGCATCTCTACCTGCTCTCACTCTCCTCCTGCGTTCCCTGACACAGGCTGCCATTTCCCAAGGGTCTCCAGGAACACCTAGTCTTTTGTAATGTGGTCACTCAGCATAAACAACTCTAGCATATGTATGGGATTGAACCTTGGATATTCTCCAATGATCTATGTGTTGAATCTCTGTTGTCAAGGTAACACTTCTGGAAGAAGGTAAACAAGTTATCCTTACTTGTCATAGGCAAGGCTTTGCCAGAGCCCTATGACATCAGACCTGTGCTTTTGAAGGGAAGGGTGTAGGAACCTTGTCTGTCCTGCCTCTTTTAGCCTATGCTCCCTAACCATGAGAGAGAGTTTTGCTCTATTGTGCACTCAAACCAAATGGTGCAATACCAAAAGCCACAGAGTCAAACAGTTGAGGACTGGAGGTTTGCACACTAGGAGCAAAGTGTCTCTTTTCTCCTTATAAGCAATTAGAATTAGATACTTCTTACTGCAGTGGAGACCTGACTGAATGGTCTTGCCTTACACCTATTGGGGTTTTGAGAATAATTAAATTTTGCACTAAGGTTTATAAACAGAATTTTTAGACAGAGTCTTACTATGCCCTCAGTGGCCTGGAATTTGCTAAAGATGAAAGGCTGGTCTCAGATTGTCCAAAAATCTTCCTACTTGTCTATCTTGAGAATTTCAATTAAAAGTGTGCAGTACCATGCCCGGTTAACTTGGTTTTTTAAGGAATCATTATACGTTCATGTCTGTGGTGTGGACAGCATAAAACCTCAACAAAGTCTATGCTACAGAGGGACACTCCTATACCAGAACATTTTTGCTGTTACTGAGTCCATGCAAGAAGATAATTCTGCCACCCCGTACATACATCCCCAACACCTAGATCATTCTTTAGATCTTTCTGAACACTAAGCTTCTTTGTGTCTTAGCGCCACCTTGTGGCACAGCCCTGAAATGCACCAGAAGACAACAGCAATCCTGGATGGAAGGAAGGGACCTTGGTCCAAACCATTGAGAGAGGGGCACATGGTGGCCTCTGGGGAGAACTTAAGGTTATTTTCTGTATCGAATAAAACTTTCTATACTACCGGAAGTGAAAGAGTTTCCTGGCTATTGTTGCTGTTGTTATCATTACTTTAAAACAGGTTTCACCTTAAAGGGATTAAAGAGTAGTTAATGCTGGAGCATCATTCATGACCATGGCATGGAAACACGTATCTACCTTATCTCAAATTCCGTGTTCTGGAGAAGAAACAGTGTCATGTGTGTATTGTGTGTGTGTGTATGTTGTGTGTGTGTCTGTCTGTCTGTCTGTATATGATTACAGCATGTGTGTGTGTCTGTGTGTCTTTCTGTCTGTCTGTCTGTATATGATTACAGCGTGTGTGTGTCTGTCTGTATATTGTTACAGTGTGTGTGGGTGTGTGTGTGTGTGTGTGTGTGTGTGTGTGTGTGTGTGTGTGTGTACGTGCTTACAACACAAAGAAATAAAGTCATAAATCAAGGCAAGTTTAAACTGCTTTGGTGGGTAACCAGAGAAGCAGATACATAGAGATGGGAGAGTGTTTATAAATGTCTAACTCACTATCTGACGACATCCTCAGCTGTTGTTCTGGAAACAGCTAGTAGTCTGCTATGTTGATAGCTTCTAGGGGGGTTTTTTATTATTCCCAGATGTTAGTTCAAACTTAATAGCTTCTACAAAGCTTTTATTCTAAGAGGCAAGTTCAGATGCAGAGTGTGGCAAGGAATGGCTGTTTCTGAGGTTGAAAACCTGCCCATGATAGCTGGCCTCTGAACCTAGGAAATTCCAATCTCTGCAGAACTGGCATTCAAACCTGTCCCCCAGCCTGTGAACATGGAGGCTCCTTACAGGAGTCTTGTGTTTAACATCACCAGGGACTGTGTATTTATGGCTTCTAATCTGGTGTTTTCTTTCTCACAGTTGATAAGCTGTGTCAGCTCTTTACTTGACTACATTTACATGAGACTGGGTTTATATGGCACCATTTTAAATGTTGTCAGATTTTCCTGTTTGAGTTTTATGTCAACAAAGAGATCCAGGACAGGGGTGTGGTAAAATATATCACACCAGAGCTCAAAGGATGGGAATTTAGTTCAATTGTCATGCTTTCTGTTGTTACAGCAGTACACCGTGTAAACAATTGTCTATAATGGAATGTTGAAGGTGTTCCTTCCAAATCATAAAATCTGTATTTTATATTACAAGTTTGCATCAGAGAGCACACTGAAAAATTATATTCCAGACAAGACAATATGGAAGTGTCTGCTCTCTCACACTTTGGAAATCATGCGAAGCTCTGATACCTTGACTGGCTAATACTCATCTTCAATTAGTTTTTATTATAATGTGTTTTCAAACCGTGCCTAGAAGTCAATAACATTAGGGATGATACCAGGTTATTTAGACTATTCTAACTGTCTCTATTAAGGATAGCATTCGGCTAGCATCCTTTCCACGTCTGTACCCTCCTAAAGAGCAGAGTTCATGCCATCACTGACATCTGTGGGGACCCTTGTGTGGATGCCAATTTGTACTGAGGAAATCGGAGGTCCCTGTTTTGAGTTCTTAGTCTTGTTCATAAATAAACTGAGAATTGGAGTCAGAAGGAAGATCAAGGACATTTTTTAAATCAATATAGAGGGGCAATCTTCAGGGGAGGCAGGCAGTAGATCTTGGCAGCTCTCCAGAAGAGGAAGCTAGAGAAGAGGGAGATAGAACCAAGTTGTTACAAAGTTGTCATATGGCAAAGGAGGGTGGGACAGCTATAGAGAAACAGCAGGCAAGCCAAGGGCATCAGACAAACAGCACGCTTAGTGTTGGGGAGAGATAGGAGGCAGAGAGATGAAAAGTTACACTTTTCTAAGCAGGTTCTGCAGTGCTGAGGGAAGAGAGCTCTGCAAGGCTCTGCAGAGTCAAGGGTGGGCTTTCTGAGAGCAACAGGCACAGAATCACGCTAGAGGGTAACTGTTCTTATCTCCTCAGCATGGCTTCAGGAAAATGAGCCTGCTGGAAGCTTTGTCCCACTGCCAGGTGACTGACAGGCCCAGCTGATCTAACTCTTAGGGACAGGAAGGAACATTCCTTCTTAGAGATGTTCACACGGTCCTGTTGCAAGCCACACTCAGAGGTGGATTCCATTCACTTAATCATACAGAAATAGCTTTCCCTTAAACCACACACACACACACACACACACACACAAACACATACACACATATCATAGAGACTCCAAAATTCTTTAAGAGAAGAGGGAAAATGGGGAGTGGATACATGCCTATTTTACCATGAAATCCCAGATCAGTTTCAGAGGTTATCCCTGCAGAACGAGTGTCTTCACAGGAGCCTCAGGCATGCCTTCCTTCCCTTACATATACTTCAAGCAGGAGTGCTCACTTAGAAGGAGGGGAAAATCCCGAGTTTCGCTCTGGCATCTCTGGTCATTAGGACAAGGAAATTTCCTACTTGGAAAGGAGTAAGTGTATTTTCATTCACAACTGGCAGGTCACTGGACGTTAGGGCAGGAACTCAGGCAGGGCAGTCACCAAAGAGTGAAACCTGAAGCAGAGCCCATGGAGGAACCCAGATTCCTCCTCATGGAGTGCTCATTCCGGTGTCTTACACCACATAGAACCACCTGTCCAAGGATGGCCTCTTCCAGAGTGAGGAAGATGCTCCCACATCAACTGTCAATGCGGAAAATGCCTCCACAGACTTGCCTACATTTGGACGGGGACATTTTCTCAATTGAAGTTGGACTTCAAAGACAAATATAGCTCATGGCAAGATGACAGATCAAAACTAGATCATGTACAGAGAACATGATCTTATTCAAAGTCATTTTTCTTACACTTGTTTGTCAGCATGCTCAAATATGTGAGGTCAGAGGTCACCGTGCAGGAAGTGGTGCCATCTTGACAACATATGGGTGCAGGGTATTGAACTCAGGTTGTCAGCCTCATGGCAGTGACTTTACACATTGATCCAATTCTGGCCAGTTTCTAGTAGGGTTTAAGGAGTGAAGACAGCGTCTGCAGACAGTATATACATGCCTGGTGAGTAAAAGGTTAGTAAAATCCTAATTCTGTCTGGTGGAATAAGATAATCAGATTCTGTGTTCATTGGCTGGCATTCATGTGGCTCTCTGCTTTGGAAACCTGGAGTGACTCTGGATTTTAGCTCTCAGCCTAAACTTCCAGGATTAACCTTTGAAAGTGCTCAACCTGGTACACCACGAGGGGGCTCAAGCTATTTTGTTGTTCACATTTAAGTTTGACCTGACTAAGACAATGACCTTGGAGAGGAAAAACAAGCACCACCAACAAGAACAGGACAGAGTAGCAGTAATCCTGGAATTCCACTTAACGTTGTCTTGAAGAGACATGTCAGGAATAATCTAAGTAGGCATGTCAGAGTAATTTTAGAGTGGTGGGAACTTTAAACAGTCAGTAGAAACTAAGAGCACTGGCTGTTCTTCCAGGGGACTTGGGTTTCATGCTTAGCACACACATGGACCTCATACCCATCTGAAACCCTACTTGTAGGGATCTATCACCCGACCCTGGCCTCTGAGGGCAAGGACAGGGGTGACATGGTACATAAACATGCATGTAGGCAAACACCTATGCAAATAAAATAAATAAATCTAGAATAATGCACTAAAATGGCCAGGGTGTACATACATTAGTGATTTTGGAGATTTCTAGAGATACATTTAATTAATATCGTTAGGGCTCGTGTTATACGTATTCACTCACTGGAGTCCTGCACCTGCACAAGCCTGCTGGGCCCTGAAGTCTGCATGCATTTCTGGGTGACTTCATCTGTGCCCTGGGACTCTTATGCCACATTCTGAAAGCAGCAGCAGGAGATTGTCTTCTGCAGGCAGCCAGGAGGGGGCTGTCACTCAACACTGAGTGGAACCTGAGCACTAGGAAACCTCAAAGCCTGCCTACAAGGAGACACACTTCCTGCCACAAGGCCACACCTCCTGAGTTACCCAAGTAATGACTGTTTGCCTGCACTTCTAGCTGAGTCTCCTCACTGAACCTGAACACCCCACTTAGACTCTCTGGAAAAGATGAGCCGCGAGAAGAACAACTGTCATAGGTACAAACAGAGCGAGTCACCATTGCTTTCTCTTTAAGTTTTAACAAGCCTTCAGCACAGTTAAGTTACTGTGTTATTTTCTTTTAACTTCTTCTATTCAATTTCCCATGAATCATTTCCTTGTTGAGATCTAAGTTTCTATTTAATATCCCTTCTGCCTAGAGAACTGTTCCTGATAATCTTGAAGAGGGCCTTCTCCAGTGTTCTAGTTGGCTTTTTGGTGCTGTGAGGAGACACTGACCAAAGCTAGCCTGGGGAGGAAAATGTCCATTTCATCCTATAGGCCCAGGCCACAAGTCCTCATGGAGGGAGGTCAAGGCAGGTCTCAAGGCAGGAGGTAGGATGTTAAGCAGACAGTATGGATAAGACTGCTCACCAGCTTGCAGATTGCTGCTCCAGCTGCTGTGTTTGATGCAACACAGACCCACCTGCTGCTGATGAAACCTTTAATAGTGGACAGGATCTGCCACACCAATCAGTAATCAAGATCATTTCTCACAGACATGGCTACAGGACAATCTGATCTGGGTACTTCCAAAATGAGACACTCTCATATGACTAGACTATGTTAAATCTACAGCAGTAGCTAAGTGGAATACCTGGTAAAGAATTCTCCAACTCTTGCTTGAAAAAAGAGTCTCATTCTCCATATATATATATGTGTGTGTGTGTGTGTGTGTGTGTGTATTTAAATTTGTGTACATGTTTATAAATATTTGTATGTTTTATTTATATATCTTTTGACTGTGTTTGATGAGAAATCATTGAAAATTCTCATCATGGAAAAGATTTTAGGCACAATCACAAGATTATAAATGGTCTAGCTATCCTCCCCATATCAGAATTCAGGCCATGTGCCCCCTGTAGCATAGAGCATAGCGCTGTTCCTCTCTGTGTGTGTCTCTCTCTGTCTCTGTCTCTGTTTCTCTCTCTCTCTCTCTCTCTCTCTCTCTCTCTCTCTCTCTCTCTCTCTCCTTCCCTCCCTGCCTCCCTCAGAGTGCTAATAATGAAACATGCTGTGTTTTGAAACGTCTTCTTTATACTTGATTCTGCAAAATATGTTTACGGTCCTAAACAATTCCTAGGAAACATCACAAGGCTGTTGTATTCCTTAACTCATAACAGCAATGGCTGCCTGCACAAGCCATAGCTAATTTGCATTCTAGCCTAAGGGAAGACTCTCTAGTCCCACCACTGGATGAGGCCCTATATTGAATTGTTGATGGCTTTTGGGGAGGCAGAGTCAATTAAGTTTAGGCTGTAGTCCCTAGTAAGTTGTCTTTGCTCAAGGGGGCAGTCTCAACCCACTGGATCTTACTGGGCACTTATAGGACTCAAAGGATTGTAGAAAAAAAGAAAGGAAGGAAGAAAGAAAGAAAGAAAGAAAGAAAGAAAGAAAGAAAGAAAGAAAGAAAGAAAGAGAGAAAGAAAGAAAGAAAGAAAGAGAGAAAGAGAGAAAAAGAGAAAGAAAAAAGAAAGGAAGAGAGTGAGAAAGAAAGAAAGAGAGAGAGAGAGAGAAACGAAGGAAGGAAGGGAGGGAGTGGGAGGGAGGAGGAAAGGAAGGAGGGAGAGGTAGGAGGAAGGGAGGGTGGGAGGGTGGGAGAGGCAGGGGAAAGGAGGGAAGGGGAGGGACAGAGGAAGGAAGAGAAGATGGGAGATTTGGACAGGAGTGGTGGCAATGCCACTGAACAGGGTCTAAGAAGGGAGTAAAAACTGGATATGACCAAATGCAATGTTTGAAATTCTCAAATAATAAAAGTTTAAGGATAATTTCCCTTCAGTGTATACTTATATAAATTGGACATGGTGTTACATGCAAATAATCCCAATCCCAGCCCTCTGAAACCTAGGGCAAGAGGATTGTTTGTTGAAGCCATCTTGGGCTACGTAATGGACTGCTGTCTTAGAATAAGGAAATTCACACTCAAATACACAAACGCACACACCTAACATATGCATGCATACACACTTGCACCTAACACATGCAGGCACACACACACACATCTAACATATGTATGCACACTCACACACAAACACCTAACATATGCAGGCACACACACACACTTAACACACACACACACACACATAACATATGTACTCACACACATACACCCACACCTAATATACGCATGCTTTCCTGGTAGTTTCTTTGCTGCCTGAGTGGGAGGCAATTCTCAGCACTGAGGGACATCAGGTGTGTTCTCTGGAGACCCCAAGATGGCTTCCATTACACAGACAGAGCTTGGAGGTCTCAATGCGTTGTGCATTTCTGTATCTCTACACTGTGCAGCCTCTCTCCTCTGATTCTCTGCCACCAAGGTATCCACCTACCCCAGTCTCCCCAAGAAACACAAGGGAGAGACCTCTTGGCTCCATCTGGTGGAATTGAAACTCTGGCATGCAGAAACAGTGGAGAATGTGTGGCTCTTTGGGATAACACTGTGCTTCCTGTCAGCTGCTGCCTGCCCTGAACTTCTTGGGTTTGTCCGTTGCTAACTGCTAGTTCTGCTGGGGATGGCCATTGCTTGTGACTGGCAGAATGTAAGTGTGTATTTTCTCTTTCACAAAAGGTTGTGTTCTCTAGATCTGGCTCTGCTGCTTGTACCTAGGTCTTTAAATTCTTTTAATTAAAGGAGAGTTGCACCATCCCCCACTCCTCTCTCCAATCCCTGTCCTGTCACCTCTGTTCCCCCTAAAATTTGATAGCCTCTTACCTGCTGTGTGTTTTTAGTGCTGTTGTGGGTGTAGCTTCCCTGACATGGATAGAAGGCCCAATCTTGCACCAGACCTTCCTGGTATCTTACACTTTTTGCCTCCTCTCCCACTATGGTCTCTGTGCCTAGCATATTAGGGCTGTGTTGTATGTATATGTATCATTTCGGCCTGGGCAACCACAATAAGATTTTCTGTTATAAATTAGGCCCTCATGCCCTCCCAATAGCTCCACGTGAAAATATATAATCACTTGAAATGCTACTCAAAAATTTGCACACATCTTAAGCTTAGTAGAAGATAAGACTGAAACTGAACAGATATGGAAATTTGCTCCTGATCCCCTATCTAACCCTCTACCCAGTATGCCAAACACAGTTGAACCAGAACATTGGGTAGGAGCTCTGGGTCAGTTCATTTGTCCCTGTCATACACCCCATCTATCATAGGGCCTCACAAGTTTAACCCAATCCAGAATTCTAATTAAAGATCCCTCAACCCCACTTCCCTGCCCAATGCTCACCCAACCACCACTAATGGGCCCTGACAATGCACACATATATATATAGTTCCTGGCCCAGAACTATACAGAGAGACCCTGAGCCAAGTTCCTTCCTACTCACCCGATCCTCTGTCAGTCATCCCATTTATCTCATTAAGTTGCATTAGGATAGCTGTGAGTCAGACTTAGAATCTAAACAAAAACTTCAGGTCATAATCCAAGGGCAAGTCAGCACCTTCCCTTCCTGAACTGTCAGTCATTTCACTCAACCAATCTGGAACAGCATGAAATAAAAACCTGGAGTCAAAGTTGGACCTCCAGGAAGGAGTCCCCTGATCCAGCTTCCCATGATACCATGCAGTGTCTGGGCCCTGAAGATGCATGGAGCCCAAGCCAGGAGCTCAGTTGGAGACACTCAAAGACACCCCACTCTGTTTCCTTGCTTATCTATTAGGTTTGAAAGAGAAACATCCTCTCTAGTCACAAATAATTGATCCAAGCTAGTGCTACTGTTTTTCAGAGGCATAGTGGGTATAATGTCAATGGAGGATGTGTTCTGGCCAGTTTGGGTACTTCCTGGTGGATCATGTGTGCACCCATTCAGGAGGTATCTGGACTCTCAAATGGAACACACACACACACACACACACACACACACACACACACCAGTTAATTTTAAAATGCCTTGGCTATTTCAAACCTGGGCATTCTAAAACAGTCCCCTGCTACCCCAGGCACAATTGGGGATGTTGCCATTGGTCACTTATCCAATTTTCTACATAGCTCATTGGCTTTATTTCCTGCAGCTCCTACATCCATCCATATCCCACCACTTCATGGAAATTTTTCCTTCTCCTCCCCTCTACTACCTAGCCATGCAACTGTAAGGGTCCCATCCCATCTCCTTTGCCCAGTCATTGCTGATACTGATTGCTCAAAAACCAATTGGGAACAAAGACCTTTAGCATTTGGACACACAGGTTCCTGATTGAATCATAACATTAGAACCAATCTCCAACAGGAGGTATGCCCCTAGAGTTATGCTGTGTGAGTTTAAGAACTTGTACCATTCAGAATCCACTGTTTCATGTATGCAGTTCAAGATGTGAACTTTCAGCTGCCATGCCTTCATTCTCTGATCAGGAATTCATGTACCTCTGGAATGATAAGTCCAAATAAACTATATTTACAAGTTGCATTTGTCACTGTGTTTCATCATAGCAATATAAAAATAAGTAATACATTGATAATAATACAATACAAAGCAGAAATCACTTGTAGTCTGAAACTAGAGCCCTAGAGTAGCTCAATGCTGAAAACCAAGAGTCACTTGCCTAGATGACAAACTGACAAGTGGGATAACAGTAAGTATCCAAACACACTCTCCCCCAAAATTGGGACAAGACATATAGACCAAGAAATACCATAAGCATGCGAACTCTAAATGTGTAGATCCTGTCGCAAAACACAAACTGCATGAATAGCCATGATAATATACAGCTTTCTCAAATCAACACTTTACAGATTAATATTCTAAGCAACATAGATGGTTATATATAAGAATTTCAAAATGGCAATTGTCAATATTTCCAAGGAACTCAAAGATGATAGAAAAAATGTCTGAATGAAGACAATGAAAAAAAACAGTTAAATAAGGTAATGAAAAAAGTTCAATGCATGAAAAAAATTTGAGATAGAAAATTAAATGTAAACTCAACTGAAATAATAATTTGTGTGTGTGTGTGTGTGTGTGTGTGTGTGTGTGTGTGACAGTAACAAAAAAAAATCCCATAATGAAGAATATATTAGGGTAGAAAAAAATCATTACTTAAAAAAACAAAATTGTTTAAACAAACACATATAAACACACACCAAAAACAACCAAAACAAACAAACAAAAACACCCCACCAGAACACCAGGAACAAAGGACCCAGTAAATCTGGAACAGAATGAAAACAGCATGGCTCTGGCAAATAGTTATAAAGGAAGAAAGAAAACATGGTAAAAGAAATAGAACATATGTTTCACAACATCATGAATGACTAAATAAATGGTCTTAAGAAACCTCAGAGACACTGATAAGTGGATATCAGGAAAAAAGCTAGCAATACGTATGGTAAAATTCACAGACCACATGAAGCTCAGGAAGAAGGAAGATCAGAGTGTGGATACTTTGGTCCCTCTTAGAAGGGGGAACAAAATACCAATGGGAGGAGTTACAGAGACAAAGTGAGGAGCAGAGACTGAAGGAAAGGCCATCCAGAGACTGCCCCACCTGGGGATCCATCCCATAAAGAACCAATAAAACCACACATTATTGTGGATGCCAACAAGTACTTTTGCTGATAGGAGACTGATATAGCTGTCTCCTGAGAGGCCCTGCAAGTGCCTGACAAATACAGAAATGGATGCTCATGGTCATCCATTGGACAGAGCACGGGGTCCCCAATGAAGGAGCTAGAGAAAGTACCCAAGGAGCTGAAGGGGTCTGAAGCCCCATAGGAGGAACATTAATATTAACTAACCAGTGCCCCCAGAACTCCCAGGGACTAAGCCACCAACCAAAGACTACACATGGAGGGACCCATGGCTCCAGCTGCATATGTAGCACAGGATGGCCTTGTCAGACATCAATGGGAGAAGAGGCTAATGTGACCTTCAGACCATTTTAAAAGTCTAAAGTACAAAGATTCTTCTGAGATTCAAAAAAAAATCTCCTCATATTATGTCCCCCCACAATAAAAAGAAAACTATATACTTGCAACATACAATGGTACAGAATATTCATTACCAAAATATAACTAGAAGGGCCTCTAACTCAGTTGCTAATATGATTACTTTCTTAAGCCTCTTGAGCTGAAACTCAATATTCTACAATGCTCAGAGCATTTTTTCTTTCTTTTTGGACATATGAAATAAAGTAGATAGTAGGATATGAGTAAATTGGATTATAATGTGAAAAAGAAAAAATAGAGAAGAGTAAAATCAGCATTCTAGGATAAAAATTGGATATTATATAATTAGGGGTTGTTATCTTTATTGATAGCAATATTTTAACGTGAATATTCTCTCCTTGAAATATCAACATAAATATTGTAATGGTGGGGAGCAGGGGGAAGGGGAAGTGAATAGGGGGGTTTCAGAGGACAAACTAGGAAAGAGGGTAACATTTGAAATGTAAATAAAGAAAATATCTAAAAACGTAAAAAATATTATAATGCTTTCTCTGTACAGAGATCAAAACACGTATTTTAAACCCTTATTTCTACTGTCTGTTGTCGTTCTTCGTGGTTTTCCTTTTGAAAATATTTTGTCCCTTTGCTGCTTAGTTTTGTTTTAAATAAGAAGAGGTCATCTCTCCAGCATCCCAAATTTTGTGACTACAGGCATCTTTGCAAGCTTTTTGACAAGAGGAAATAGTGTGCTAAGGTAGAATCCTGTTTTTCCAATTAGTGATCCGTGAGTTCAAGTGAAACACTTACTGTGGACAGTGATTCTGATGGCGCGTTATCTGAACTTGACACCTGGTATAATCTGTGGCTAGGTGGAGGTTATGCCTCACTCACAGTTTATTTAAGTTTGAGTGATAACTGTTTTCTTTTTTTTTTAATCTAAGACAATCTTGGCAGGTGGAAGGACACATACGCTGAACGTGCTGGCAATGCGGTCCATGGTGCGGTTTAGCGGAAGGATCTGGAGACAAGTCAGCTGACCCTGAGTAGCCAATGAGAATTCTCCAGTTGCTGCTTTAAATTAGAGCCGTGGCCATTACAGGAGCCGTCGCCATTATGACTATGGTGCCCCCGCTACAGGGAAAGCCTCGCGGATACCGAGGGGCTGCCAAAGTGGAGGACATGGAAGTCAGAGGGCTTAACTGCTTGGGTAAACTACAATAGTCTCTTTAAATAAGTTAAACTTGTTTGGGGGCTGAATGGCCAGGGTAGAGGGATTAATCTGTGGTCCGAAAGGATCGCTCCGAAAGGTACTGAATCGGCTCTCATGCCCTGCGCGTTTGTTTCGAGGAAACGGTTTCTCTGAACTTAAATTATGGGACTAATCATTTCCTACTCCCCTTTTAAGGTTCTCCATATAACCTTTAACCTCCTCTTCAAAAATTTATATTCCTGAGAAGGACTTGGTGACATTTCAAAGACTGTGGCACGAGGTTTTGAAGTTCTACGTCAACCTACATTAACGTGGTGAGAAGGTTTGTATGAGTCGGGCCTTTAAAACAGTAAGGACTGAACTGTGTAGATATGTAGTTATCTTTGTACAGTATTTATTTATTTATTTATTTATTTATTTTGGTTTTGTTGTTTTGTTTTGTTTTTTTCCCATCTGTCAGTTCATGTTATTTTCTGAGCTGTTTAGACACCAAGGGTCCCGGTTTAGAAAGGCTTTAATATGCTGATATCTTAAACCTTTCCCTCATGTTGTGTTACCGAGGTTTCCGTACATCTCATCCTGCATTAGGGTCTTTGATCAATTTTGAATACTTTTGGTGAAGAGTCCGGGAGAGGTTGCAATGAATGTCCATCTAGGTTTCTTTAGCTACTTTAACCAGCTCTGTTTGTTGAAACAGTTTTCTTCAATACAAGTTTTTTGGCATATTTTCAAAAACCTAAGTGGCCGTGGCTGTATAGTTGTATTTCTGAGTCATCTATTCCAATCACGGGGTCCACATAGCTCTGTCTGTTGTAATAACATTCATTTTTGTTGCTATGGCTCTGCAGCCTGAGAGCAGGTGCTGTGCTCCCTCGAGCATTGCCTTTGCAGGACGATGACTTTGGCTATCTACACTCTTTTGTTGTTGTCTCCTTATTTTGAGCCGTTGTGTTCCTTCAAGCTAAATATAATTGGGATTTTGCAAGGCATTGCATTCTTCTGTAGGTAACTTTCAGTAACATGGTCATTTTGCTGTACTATGTAGTGGGAAGCCTTTCACTCTGTTAGGGTCTTTTTGAGTTTCTTCGTGATTTAAAGTTTTCACTGTTCAAGTATTTAGCTCCCTTAGTTTGGATTCTTTATAGGTGTTTTAAGTTTTTGAAAACACTGCATGGGATTGCATTTCTGCTTAATTTCTCAGTAGCAAAGTTTCTGGTGAATATGAACTCGACAGTTCTTTATGTTGCTGTGCATACTGCTTTTCTTGGTGAATGTGTTAAAGCACATCTTAGTGCTTGTGTTCAACTGTTGGTACTCTTAAGTGTAGGAGCTTATCATTTACCCACAGAGAGATTATTTAACCTTCTCCTTTATGTTTATAGCCCATTTACTTCTTCACTTTGCATTACTGCTGTAGGCAAAGCCTTCAAGCAGAATAAAGGGGTTTAGAGAGCAGGTCCCATTCTCTTATCCATTGACTTTAGATGAAATGGTTTCTGCTTTCACAGTTTAGTGTAATGTGCACTACACGTTTGTTATATAGAACCATTTTAAGTTGAGGTGTGCTCTGAGACTCTTCAGGGCTGCTGTCACAAGCAGATCTCTAGCTTTTCTCAAGGCCTTTTCAGTGCATCCTTCCATTTTTAGGAATGCGACATATTTAAGCAAGCATAACTTTCTGCACCGTTTCATTTTTCATATAATCCTACAATCTCTCCTCTAAATGAATCTAAGGGCTGTATTACCTCTATTGATTTCTGTATCATGAAGCTCCTTTTGGCACTGATAGGAAACCAGTTTGATCATTATAATTTTGCTATAGGCTGTGAGCATGCTGTGAGCAAGACCTAACCTGAGCTATGTTTTCTCAGAGTTTCACTTTATTATTTATTTCTTTGTATGGTATTGATGTTTAAATGGAGAGTTTCCTTGACTCTTCCTTCTAGTCCCAATATTCATTAGGTTAAATGATGCAGTTTCCCGGTGAACTTTTCTACCTGTTTTTTTTGTTTGTTTGATTTTTTAGCTCTAATATTTTTATATTTTTATTCTTTGTTTTCAAATGTGTTTTCTTGCTGATGTTCTCATGTATATTTCTAGTTTGCATCTCTATTTCCTTAGCTACATTCCTTCACCTGCTATTTTGTATCTTCTTTGAAACCACTGAATCTTATTTTGTGCAGAGTTTGAATTCTCAGTGCAGCTTTCCAGTCACTTCATTGTCTCTAGTTTCAGCAGTTACATTTAAGGGGTTATGATCGTTTCCAGGTTTTCATAGGAACTGGGCTTCTGTGCTCTCATTTCTACATCACTCGCTATTGGTATTTCTTCTAGTTTTATTTGGAAATGTTAGTGAACAGCTTCCTCTTCCAGGCTAAATCTTCAGTACTGTCCAGAGGACAGAAATAACCACTATAACAGCTGAAACACCAATACAGACCATGTCTGTAATAGACATGAAGTTAATTAAATCCAACTACCTCAGCTCAAATGAGAATAGAGCAGAAAATATAAAGCTAGTGTGCAGTGAGCCGTAAAGTTAAAACTGAATGTGGGTCAGAGTAGAAATAGTAAATGCATGAAGTTAATTAGGTGAGTGGAGGAATCTAAGAAGAAGAAGCAATGCTGAATAAAGGAAAGGAAAGTGGAGAAGAAAAATGGAAGCCTGTTAGAAAGAGGAGGGGAACGAGGGAAAGAGGGCATTAATCAGAAGATATGTGTGAACAAAACTAGGTAAATGTAAAGACAGGAATAAAAAATAGAAGGTTTAAAATGCCAGACACTCTTACTGAGGCTATGGAGTGCTAACAAAAAGGCACCTATCATGACTGCCATTCAGAAGTCCCAAGAAGCAGCTGAAAGAGTCAGATGCAGTTATTTGCACCCAACCAATGGACAGAGCAGCCGAACCCTGTTGTTGAATTAGAGAAGACTAAAAGAAGTTGAGTAGAAGGGACATCCTACAGGAGGACCCTCAGTCTCAATGAATCTGGACCCCTGAGACCTCTCAAACAGTGGACTACCAAACACACAGCTAATATGAGGCCCCCAACACATATACAGTAGAGGACTTCTGGGTCTGTGTTAATTCAGAAATGATGCACCTAACCCTCAAGAGACTGGAGGTCCCAGGGAGTTTAGAGGTCAGGTGGGGTGGTGGTAGGGGCATCCACGTAGAGTCGTGGTGGGATGGGGAGGAGGTATGGGATGTAGAGCAGCCGGAGGGTAGATGAGGGGCGTGGAATGTAATATGGGGCATATAAAACAAAATAAATATAAAATAAATTTGAAAAAAGAAAAATGTAAATTTTAAATGATTCAAAGGCATAGCAGAAAAAAAGAATAAAATACAATGAGCAAAATATCTTTTAAAGCGTCTCTCTCTTAGAGATGCTTATTTCTACGTTGCAGTATTCCAACTGAATATTTACATTGGATTTTCTCATTTTTATTAACTTGTGTATGTGCGCTGATCCCTGATCACTCATAGATCAGTTGTCTATCACAGTTCTCTTCCGTTTAGGGGCTTTAATTATGCACTCTCTCTCTCTCTCTCTCTCTCTCTCTCTCTCTCTCTCTCTCTCTCTCTCTCTCTCTCTGTGTGTGTGTGTGTGTGTGTGTGTGTGTATGTGTCCCAAGAATCTCTGGTATGTATTCATAGCTTTTATACCTGTAGGGGTGGCAGGTTCTCACTCTTTCCAGAGACTCTCCATGCACGTGGATGAAGATCATACATGTGTTTTTAAGAGATGAGTTGGGAAGGAGCAGGCACTGAGATTTGTGTTGGGGGTTTGATCTTAGTGTGTTCTTATTCCACCCAGCAGGAGACAGTCTGTGTGAGAGAAGAAGTTAATGAAACCTTAAGGTCTTTTCTTAACATGACATCTCAGTTTTATATGTTCCTATGATATTGATTTATGTTTAAACTATAGTTTGTGTGTTTGCATGGTATGTGTTTCAGCACAAGTGGGTGTATGTCAAAGAGCTCTGTGGAGGTCTCAGGAAAACTCTTTACAGTAAGTTCGCTGTTTTGTTATTAAAGGGAAAAGTGGTGAATATTTTGATTCTGTGTTTCTTTTTGCTTTCTCAGAATCACAGGTAACTTAATAGTTTAGTATTTTCTATTTGCAAGGCAATGATGGTATCACTGGTGTCTGGATTTGCCCATCGAAGACTTTTGTGATGGCTTGTGTACTTTTGAGATAAACTATCAGAAGTCAGAAAACAAAATTGTCTTCTGATAACCTAGTGATCATTTCTACTGACATTTTATTACACACACATATTTATGTATACATACATATGAAAAAGGGTTGTATGTGTATCCATGGAAAAATAGACCTTAATATACTCACAAACCAATTTCTATGCCCTACAAGTAGACATCTCTAGAAGTGGATGTTTTATTCCCTATATATGGTACACATAGTTATCTATGTTGCTAACAATGGTTGCAAAGAAAATACTGTGGATATCTGTCATGTTTTCTAAATGTTTCTCACTGAAAATGTAGGTTCATTATGATGGACACCAAGGACCCGCCCACACTATTGGATCTTGCTACACAGAGTCTATTGAGTAATGAGCATGCAGCAATCCAAGCCCTGGAGGAGATCCCAAGGGAGCTTTTTGTCCCTCTATTCACTGCTGCCTTCACGGGTAGACACAAGAATATACTGACAGCAATTGTGAAGGCTTGGCCTTTTGCCTGTCTCCACATTGGGGCATTAAGTGTGCAGGAACCCGAGCGTGAACTCCTGAAAGCCTTGATTGAGAGTCTTCAGTTCCTCCCTGCCCTGAACTCAGCTACTAGGTAAGAGCTGGTATAATAGAGAGAGAAAGAGAGTAAGTCACAGGAGAATATCCCTATATCTGCTATCCTCTCAGATGTAGTATATGCAAATAGTGAAAAAGTTAACAGGACTGTTAGTCCAGTATATGAGGTCACTTTAACACAGCTGTCAGGACTGTTAGTCCAGCATGTGAGGTCACCTTAACACAACTTACAGTGTTGAATATGGCATGTAAGTGATTGAGGACACTATTGGTGGGAGTGAAGTATGGTATTCTTTGCATTAAATAAAAATATGAATATTAAGATTGCTGAGAATTTCCGGAGAATAGAGAAAGAACTAGTGCTCTTTACTTTTCTTGGGAAGGAGTTATTGGCAGTAAGTCTATGTAAACAGTGTAGGCCAAGGGCTGCAGAGATAGTTTAGCACATAAGAGCAATAGCTGCTATTACAGAGAAGTTCAATTCCCAGGACCCATAATGCAGCTCAAAACTGTAACTTCAGTTCTATAGGATCTGATACCCACATACAGGATAAACTCCAATGCACATGGAGCAGAAATACAAATAAAACCTGAAGTGTAGACCAAGAATAAAGTGATTTGACTTTTCTGAGCCCACAGTAATCCATGAAATTTAGGCAATCCCAAGGTAGGTTTTGTTCTGCTCACTGCTGCCTCCATGGATGGGATCTCTAAGACCCTGAGAGCAATGTAAAGGTTTGGCCCTTTTTCTGTCTCCACATGAGAACATTAAGTACACAAAGGGATCTTCAGATGTTTCTTCCAAGAACTCAGCATTTAAGGGAGAATGTGTATAATTCACACATGGTAAGATAGTGAAACATTATAACAGAGCCTGTTGCAAGAGAACAGCAGTTAGTTATGCTGTTCTATTGTCCACAGTTAGTAATGGCAACTGCTGAAAATGCATGTGAGGTGGCTGGTCTGTCAGTTGAGATTATCTTAGAAACTCTGATGTCTTATGGAGGGTTTTAATTGTGTAATAGAGGTGAGTGAGGCTACTATTGATAGATGTACATAATGGAGACATTGCAAAGAAACAGGTGAGCAAGATTTGTGAGCATTGGGTGCTATAGAAAATAGGAAAGGATAAAGTATTTGCACAGGAAAGTTGTGCTGGTACCTAGTATATGAAATGATAGAGGAAAAACATTATTTTGTCACTACATTATATTACTATTGTTCCTGCTTGGTTATATTAATGTTTGTCACCCCTCAGATCCTCTGTTTTTTGTCTCCTTTGGTTTTGCTTTGTTTTGTTTTGTTTTGTTTTTTTCTTTTTTCTTTTTCAACCTACAGGAGCCCTAAACTGAGGATCCTAGATTTAAGGCAGGATGCTGGCTGCAAGACCGTATGTCCTGATATCAGTACTAATTCGACAATTTGCTTTCGTTCTTGTGCTCACTCTGAGCACTCTATCTTCAAAATTGAAGGCCAGGAGAGTCTTTCAAGTTCCAAGTCTGAAGCTCAGCCCTCTAGGCTGCCTATGGAATTGATAGTGGACATTTCCCTTGATGGCACTTTGAGGGAAAGGAATTTTTTTGCTTTGCTTCAGAATAAAGTAGAGCAGAGCCTAGGCTCTCTGCACCTGTGCTGCAGAGATTTGCAAATTAATAACTTGTGTGAATGCAGACATGCATTAAGCCATCTGGATCTGAAATGTGTTGATCACCTTGCAGTTGATGAGTCTCCTCTTACTGAAGTCACCAAACTTTTATCTCATACAATACAGCTGGACAGTCTTAGCCTGTCTAAAATCGCTTGTAGATCTTTGAATGGGAGAACCTTTAGAAATTTTATCACCCAACTGAGTCGTATGAACCACCTGAAGGAGCTCAGCTTGTCTTCATTCTGCCTCACAGATCATCTTGAAACTGTCCTGAGGTAAGGGCTTGGGATAGATACTGGGTTTCAATTACTATTCAGTTTTTAAGATGAGAAAAATAATCCTTAGATACTCTTAAGCTTCCCAGAACCCTGTCTCCTACCTCAGCATGGGTAATGCTGGGAGTTTGAAACCAACCAGGAAAGGCCGTCTTTCTATAATTGAAGAGAAAAACAGGCTTTCAAAAACCTTAGCCAGCTAAGCATGGCCAGGCTGCCATTTATGGACTGGCAAAAGGGTGCTTCCAGCTGGTTGCTCCTTCTGTCCTATCTGTTCCAAGCAGGTGAACTAGTTCCACACTTGATTGTCCTGTAATTACAAAGTAGATAATATTTTCACTAAGTCTTCAACGACCCTATAACAACATAGTGTACACTTTGTAAAGGTTAAAATATTATATGTGAGAGTGTTAAATTGTATTTTACAGACTCACAAGTCTATTAAGTTTGTGAAAGATCACATCATTAGTTGCTAATACATTATAAGCTTAAAAGAGTTTATTCTATGTTCATGAATATTGTTCTCCTTACCTAGTCCTCATTTTTCAGAAGAACTTTTGTGTTCCCTCCCTACAGAGTACTATCTGCTGATTTGGAGTTCTTATATCTACCGTTCTGTGGACTTTCTTACAGTGACTTCAAGTTTCTCTCTGAGTGCTCTCAAGTCAGTCATTTAAAGTTGCTGAATGTCAACAACAATCCAATATATTGGGAAGATTGTGAGCCATTTTATTATCTCCTGCAGAATGTTTCTAGCACCTTGCAGCATCTGAAAATTTGTTATTGCTTTTTAACAGATTCTACAATCTCTGTTCTTATCCCAGCCCTAACCCGGTGTTCTCAACTTCGAGTGCTTCACTTTTATTCAAATCAAATTACCATGGGTATGCTTATGAGAATTCTTGAGCTATTAACACCATTGAAGGAGCTTAAACATGTGATTTATCCCATCCCTGTCCATTGCTATGGGAGGTGGCATTTTCAAGGCAGTTTAGATAGACAGAAGGTTGAAGATGTGCAGAGACAATTGAACTTAATGCTACAGGAGGCAGAAAGGAGTGATATGAATTGGATCACTTACTCTGATTAAATTACAAAGTCCAACACAGTTTCAACTTGATATGTTCCCATTAAGGGCTTTTTTTCTTAATACCATAGACAGAATATATAAGGTTCTTGTGTTGTAGGAGAATACAATTAAGAAGTATAGGTTGTAACTGATTTCTATAGAGAATAATTTACAAGAAGATAGAGGACGTTGAGAGTACCTATGTGTCTCTCAGCTATTGTCGTGGATAGCATTTCATCTCACCAAATAAATTTTAAGTAGAGGATATGGAAAGTTTTTGTTATGAAATACTAACAACACCCTGTCCTCACTGAGATTTGCCTGTGGATACTTAGTGCCAGTTGTGACAATATAACTTTTCCTGCATGTGAATTTGGAGGCAGGTGGCAATTGAAGCCAACACTTTTTATTGCATAAGTTGTATTAAGTTTCTATATTTCAGCTGTCTTCAGTTGTTTAAAGGAAACCAACTGGATTTAACAGTGAGAAAAAGTATTTGTAACTACTACCATTAAGTGGTTCAATTTTTATTTCATATTCATTGATTAAGGATTAGTTTGAGATATAATTACTGAACCACTGACTGTGGTTTATCGGTTGTTAAAGCAACTAGAAAGGTGTTGTACACACTTAGACCCCAAGCTTCATCTTCCCAGCTCTTAGTACATATTCTCTTCAATGCAAAACAGACTTTATGATGTTGGATCTCCTCAGCAGGATTCAGGGATTCAACATTGCCATCTTGGAGGCATGCTCTCACATCTGTTTGATATCTACCATCTGGCCTCCTGCAAAATGCCTGGTATAGCAGACTGGTAGGGAAGAGAACTTTGTTTCTTTGTTTTAGACGTTTCACTAAGGTTGTTTGACTCCACTCCTTTGGAACTTTGGCGAGACAGAATATGATTAGGAGTTTTGACAGAGGGAGTTCCTTTCAACTCATGAGGCCAGGGAGCAGACAGAGAAGCCTGAGTCCCCACACAGCCATCAGGAGTGCAATTTCATTGATTTGCATCCTTGAACTACCCTGACATAAAATTTCTACCACCTACCCTGGAGCCTTTCTTGAACTAGCCTGCTCAAAGATTTCAACTGCCTGCATTGGAACCATCAGCTTGAGACCAATATGAACTTGGAAAGACAGGAGTCCAGCCACAACAACCACTATTATTCCTTTTGAAATTTTTTTCTTTTACCACTAGTTCCTTCATGGTATACTTGACTCAGTTTGAAATTCTGATTTTTTTGTATGGAACTTTCCACATTTGCCATAATATTGTGTAGCAAATGCATTATGCATGGAGCTGTTTAGAGTTGAAACTTCAAATACGATTACCATAAATAGAAAAGCATGTAGTTTGCTCAAGACATAGTGTGAACAAAGCATATATACCTATCAATTAGGATGCTATTTTTGTTAATGTATTGAAAAGTTAATACACTAAATTGCAAAAACATAGAAAAGTGTATACATTTAGTTTGTTCCTGTATATGTCTACATCACTGCATTTTAATGACATATAAGTTTAATGAAAAAATCCTTTATGGGGTCTTTTTATAAATAAAGCTAACTGCATTTAAAAATCTAATAAGAAAACCAGAAGCAACAGTGTGTCTATATTGCTTTAAGTTTGAAATTATACTGGATTTCAGATCAACTAAATAAAACTGGGGTTAAAAGCTACAGAATTTTGTTAACAGTTCTCACATGTCAAGATGATACTGAACTATACTGTAGAGATACAGAGCACTAAAATTTATCTGGAAAATTAACATTTGTGTTGATTACATTTATTTGTTAATAGATTTTCAAATTCAAGTAGCAACTTAAACAAAAGCCATGTGCAAAATTCTGGTGTATGATTTGTTAATAAAGCATTTGAAAGACTCAAAAGCAAGAATGGAGAATTAATGACATTCATCTTTTTCATATTGCTTATATATTAAAATGCAGAATTTAATATTCCAATGTCAATGTAACCAGCAAATGTTTTATAATGCTTTCTTGTTAACATCACATTATTTTGTCATCTTTGAGTAAGTAAAATGTTACTAAAATTTAAGTCCATGAGATTCATTTAATATTTTTGTTTAGGTTTTCTTCTTTCCAATGTGATTCTATACATTTTCTGGGCATAACATATATTCTCAATTCCTTGCTTTCATCTGATTTGAAAATAATCTATCCTCAGGAATGATTAAAACATTTTTCAAAAGTTTTTATTGGTTCTTCGTGAATTTCACATCATGCAACGCGATCCCACTCATCTCCCCTTCCCCACAGACCCATCCTCCACACTTGCAACCTCTCTCCAACATATTTTTTTAAAAATGTCCTCTTGGAAGGTAGAGTGTGTCAGTGTGTCCCACAGTATACCCTTTTGTCCAGGCATCGTTGCTTGCAAATATTAATTGCAATGACTTGTTATTCTCATATGAGTCCTTTGATTTCTGCTACTCTGTTGATAAGGGACCTCATTGGGTCTCTTGGATATCTTGTTGTTGCCTTGTGTCATGGAGATCCTATAGTTTTGGATCTGTAGAACTAGCTCCTTCGTGTACTTCAGAAGTTCAGTGATGTAGTTGTTGTTGAGGTGGGCCAACTCAAAGCCCTGGATCTGGGCTTGAGAG
>NC_000086.7:135388812-135426312 GCF_000001635.26 Mus musculus
CCTTTCATGAGTTGAATAAGTATTCCAATTTTCTTTTACATTCTGGAAACATTAACTATCTTAATCTTTTTTTTTGTATAATTGTGAGACCTTGAGAAGTTTTACTCTTTCAATGATATCATATCTACTGACCCTTTCACTTCTTTAATTTTTTTCATTCTCTCACAATACAACATGATCACAGCTTCTCCCCACTCCCCTCCTCATAGTTGCCCCTGATATCCCTTCTCCCACAGATTCATTCTTCCTCCATTCCCTTCAGAAAAGAACAGGCTTCCCAACTGAACATGGCATAAGCAGTTACAGTAAGACGAAGTACAGCCCCTCATATCAAGGCTGGAGGAGGTTACCCACTAGGAGGAAAAAGGGTTCCAAGACCTGGCAAAAGAGCCAGAGATATCCCTCCTCCCACTGTTAGAGCCCACAAGTACTCCAAGCCATAAAATAGCATACATGCAGAGGACCTAGGTCAGACCCATGCAGGTTCTGTGACTGCTGCTTGAGTATCTGTGAACTCATATGAGCCCTGCTTAATTAATTTCCATAGTGTTCTTCATCCCTCCGACTCCTACAATCCTTCCCAGTCTTCAGCTGCGTTCATCAAGCTCCACCTAATGTTTGGACGTATGGATATAGATCTCTGTATCTGCTCCCATTACCTGCTGAAGGAAACCTCTCTGCAGACAATTGCGCTAGACATTGAGCTATGAGCATAGCGAAACTCGTATCATTTCATTGAGTTCTGTTGGTGGTGTTTGTGATGGTGGTAGTTGTGGTCGTGTTTTATTTTTATTTATTTTTTTATTTTTTATTAGGGACTTTCCTCATTTACATTTCCAATGCTATCTCAAAAGTTCCCATGCCCCCCTCCACTTTTCTACCCACCCATTCCCACCTTTTGGCCCTGAGGATCCCCTGTATGGGGCATATAAAGTTTGCATGTCCAATGGGCCTCTCTTACCAGTGATGGCCGACTAGGCCATCTTTTGATACATATGCAGCTAGAGTCAAGAGCTCCGGGGTACTGGTTAGTTCATAATGTTGTTCCACCTATAGGGTTGCAGATCCCTTTAGCTCCTTGGGTACTCTCTCTAGCTTCTCCATTGGGGGCCCTGTGATCCATCCAATAGCTGACTGTGAGCATCCACTTCTGTGTTTGCCAGGCACTGGCATTATCTCACAAGAGACAGCTATATCAGGGTCCTTTCAGCAAAATCTTGCTAGTGTATGTAATGGTGTCAGTGTTTGGAGGCTGATTATGGGATGGATCCCTGGATATAGCAGTCTCTAGATGGTCCATCCTTTTGTCTCAGCTCCAAACTTTGTCTCTGTAACCCCTTCCATGGGTGTTTTGTTCCCAATTCTAAGAAGGGGCAAAGTGTCCACACGTTGGTCTTCCTTCTTCTTGAGTTTCATGTGTTTTGCAAATTGTATCTTGTATCTTGGGTATTCTAAGTTTCTGGGCTAATATCCATGTATCAGTGAGTACATATCATTTGAGTTCTTTTGTGATTGGGTTACCTCACTCAGGATGATGCCCTCCAGGTCCAACCATTTGCCTAGAAATTTCATAAATTTATTCTTTTTAATAGTACTCCATTGTGTAAATGTACCACATTTTCTGTATCCATTTTCTGTTGAGGGGCATCTGGGTGCTTTCCAGGTTCTGGCTATTATAAATAAGGCTGCTATGAACATAGAGGAGCATGTGTCTTTCTTACCGGGCAAGAAAAATTAGAGCACTTACTGTCTGGAAACCACTACACACACACACACACACAGAGAGAGAGAGAGAGAGAGACAGAGACAGAGAGAGAGACAGAGAGAGACAGAGACAGAGACCAAGACAGAGAGACAGAGACAGACAGAGAGACAGAGAGACAGAGAGCGACAGAGAGAGAGAGATTACTTAAAATGAAGCCTAGTAGGAAATTAGGGGAAAGTCCACCCAACATCATCATACCGGTAAGCATCCAACAAAAGAGAGTTTACAAATGGGAGAGGCATGAAGGTGCAGCAACTGATCCTGCTTGTAGGAAAAACATGTCCATGTGACTCCCAGCAGGAATACTTGACAGAGAAAACTTTCCGGTGGGGATGGTTGTGATACCTATCATCTTCCTCTCTGTAGGCTAAGTCAAGAGGATCTGGAGGTGGGAATCGTTTCCCCATAATCCTAAAATTCCTCCACATATTTTCTCATAAATCTATTTTCAAGATATTTTTTCGCAGTCAACAGTCTCACAAACACCTGATAGTCCTTTCTGTATATTCTGTCAGAATCTATGATACCACAGCAGACAAACTTTAAAGTAGAATAAAGCCATGTACACGGTATAGTTTCTGATGGGATTTGAAAATATATTTTGAAATTGAAATATAATTTTATTTTTTTAATTTTTCCATCTCTCCCATATACCCTCTTTGCACTATCTTTCAAATTCTGCCCTCTATTTCTGTTCTGGATAGCTTTTATGTTGGAGATGAGATGTTGACCAGGACCGTGTTCTGAAACAGGGCAGCATGACACTCTTAACATAGGTTAGGAGGTGTGTGGTGGCTCCCCAGGAATTCAGCAGTGAATGTTCTCACACAAGTGGTAAGCGAAGGCTAATTAAGTGTCCCTTGAGGTCTTATCTGTCATTATAAACATAGACGGTTAGTGACAGGGATAGAAGGACACATAGTACAATGAATGCTTAATTATTTTTCTGCTCACTTTCCTGCTAGAGTGAGGAAGAAGCAATGTTATGACAAAGGGAACCATAGATCCCTTAAAGCTCCATTCAAAAATCAAAATGACTGTACCCTATGAGTCTAGGTAGCCTTCTAAAGGAAGACAGAAGAGCCTTGATTGCATCCAAGAAAGGTCATGTAGTGGTAAGTGTGGGCCCCCACAGCTGGATTAAAATAGAAATGAATGCAAAGCCTTACCTACAATTGGGGTGCTCCTGACCTTTTTTCCTCCAATCATCCTAGTTCCCTCCTTTCCTCAAGTGACATATCATTTCTTCAGCAAAAATTTTGTACTGAGACCTGAGATGGAGCATACTACACCTTTTTCTAGCATAGTAAAGATATCATTACATAAAATTTATAGTGTCATCCATTTTTAATTTACAGTTCAATGGCACTAAAAGAATTTATATTATTATGAAAAGTCAGTAAAAATCAACCTTCAGAGCTTTTTTTTTATCATTTCCAAGGGCTGCTTTGCCAATGACCAGTAATTTCACATTCTCCTGTCTCCTAAAGTTCTAGTGACTATGATTGTATATGAATTAATTTTACTATTTTAACTATATCCTATGAATGGCACAGTGCATTTGTATTTTTGTGTCATATTATTTATCTAGCAAAAAATATCAAGTTTCATTCATTTTGTGTTTACTATGCTGCCATTCCATTTTAGGACAAACAGCATTCTCCTAATAGAACATGTCAATGTTTGCTTATCCACTCATATGCATGGTGAAAATTGACTTAGTTCCATGTTTGTATTATGATGAATACTATTGTCATGTCTATTGCCTTGCAAAATACTTGTTGAAGTTTCTTCTTCTAATACCTTTGAGGATGCACATATGGAATTACTAGATACATAAGAAAGTAAAGTTTATTTATTATTTATTGTATATGTGAAATTATAATTATATCATTTCCTCATTTCCTTTCCTCCCTCCAAAATTATTCCATATGCCTCTCTTTGCTGCCTTCAAAATTCATGACTCATTTTAAAATTGAATTTTTTATATGAGTATATGTATATCCTAAAATTATTTCTTTATTAAATGACACAAGTTGATCCACGGTGAATATGTAATTGTAAAGTCCCACTCTTAGGAAAGGGTAATAGTCATCAATGAATGGGAAGACGTCGGGTCCTTTTTCATTTTCATTTTCATTTCCCTGATAGTTACAAATGTTGAGCACCTGATATGCTTTTTCATTGTCTTTGAAGAAATATCCTTTCAGGTTTTGGCCCTTTTTAACTGCTCATTGCCTCCTTATTTTGTTGTATGATAAATTTATATATTTCCTATCAATAATGTCAAATCTGTTCTCAAATGTACTTTATTGGATTTTGATTATTTTAACAGTGGTTTTGCTATTAATGGTGGTTTAATGTGAAAACTAGACACACCTGACAATTCTTCGAAAGATACAATCAATAACTATGAAAGAATGGAAATTTTTATTAGCTTTCATGCAATTAAAGATAATAAGTTAATAGTTTAACAGCTGTTCAAAGCATTAGTGATAATTTCTGGGTTCATAGTAATAAACGTGTGTGAATTCCAGCAAAATTTAAAGATGAAGTAAATCTACTTGGCATAACATTTTCAAGGTTATAAATATGATCCACTTCCTATTTTATTTTACACCAAGACTCTCTGTGCCAACCCAACCAACACTGTCAGAAAAAAAAAAGAAAAAAGAAAAAGGAAGTGTTCTTGTACATAGTTGTAAAACTCCTCAAGAAAGCATTAGCAAATTGAATCTATCAACACGTGGTATAATAAAACACCCCAAGTTTTGTTCGAGTATATTAACAAATTTAAGATAAATAAAATGACTGTGTTACCAGCCATGAAAAAATGCTGTAAATAAAAACCATTTGCCAAAATTTTAGAATTAAGGATAACTTTTATTTTCTGTGTTTTAAAACTTTTTAGACATATTTATTTTACATATATGAGCGTATTGCCTGGTGTGCATGGAGGTCAGAAGAATTCACTGAGTTCTCAGGAACTAGAGTTCTGAACCATCTCTCCTGCAATGGCCTGGCTTTTAAGTTAAAAACGTATTCTCTCTCTCTCTCTTTTTAAAATTTTATATTTTTGATTTTTGAGACAGGGTTTCTCTGTGTAGCCCTGGCTGTCCTGGAGCTCACTCTGTAGACCAGGCTGGCCTTGAACTCAGAAATCCTCCAGCCTCTGCCTCCCAAGTGCTGGGATTAAAGGCGTGCGCCACCACTGCCCAGCTAAACATTTCTGCTCTTTGGTCCACTAGATGTGACCTTAGTTCTGAGTTTGAAGTCTCACTGGGAGAAAGTCAGGCAGTGCTTAAGTCATACTCATATTTTCCATGTAACTTTTCTTGAAAAAAGATGTAGGCAGATGCGTAGGTACCTAAATGTGATTTGCCAGTCAGGACAGGGCCTCGTAGCCTCGAGAACAGCAGTGAGCTGAGGTGAGAGAGGTCAGCTGACCCAAGCTAAGCCAATAGGAATCGCCCAGGCTGAGCACTAAGTTTGAAAAGGAACCGTTGACCTCAGCCTCATCTGGGTTCCGGGACTCCGCGGGACCTAGGAAATTAGTCTGAACAGGTGAGAGGGTGCGCCAGAGAACCGGACAGCTTCTGGGACGGGCAGAAGCACAGAGCCGCTGAGGCAGCAGCCTGGGCGGGCCGCAGACAACCGGCCACCATCCGGACCAGAGGACAGGTGTCCGCCTGGCTTGGGAGGCGACCTCAGCCTCAGCAGCAGCGGTCGCCATCTTGGTTCCGGGACTCAGCAGAACTTAGGAAATTAGTCTGAACAGGTGAGAGGGTGCGCCAGAGAACCGGACAGCTTCTGGGACGGGCGGAAGCACAGAGCCGCTGAGGCAGCAGCCTGGGCGGGCCGCAGATAACCGGCCACCATCCGGACCAGAGGACAGGTGTCCGCCTGGCTTGGGAGGCGACCTCAGCCTCAGCAGCAGCGGTCGCCATCTGGGTTCCGGGACTCCGCGGGACCTAGGAAATTAGTCTGAACAGGTTAGAGGGTGCGCCAGAGAACCGGACAGCTTCTGGGACGGGCAGAAGCACAGAGCCGCTGAGGCAGCAGCCTGGGCGGGCCGCAGATAACCGGCCACCATCCGGACCAGAGGACAGGTGTCCGCCTGGCTCGGGAGACGGCCTTGGCCTCAGGAGCAGCGGTCACCATCTTGGTTCCAGGACTCCCTGGAACTTAGGATTTTAGTCTGCACAGGTGAGAGTCTGCACCACAGAAGCTGACAGCTTCTGGGAACTGCCAAAGCAACACAGCTTCTGAGAGAGGCCCTGTTTTGGGCCTTCTTCTTCGACCAGGAGGAGGTCCAAAAACAAGATATCTGCGCACCTTCCCTGTAAGAGAGCTTGCCAGCAGAGAGTGCTCTGAGCACTGAAACTCAGAGGAGAGAATCTGTCTCCCAGGTCTGCTGAGAGACGGTAACAGAATCACCAGAAGAACAATCTCTAAACAGAGTCAACTATAACTACTAACTCCAGAGATTACCAGATGGCGAAAGGTAAACGTAGGAATCCTACTAACAGGAACCAAGACCACTCACCATCATCAGAACCCAGTACTCCCACTTCGCCCAGTCCAGGGCACCCCAACACACCCGAAAACCTAGACCTAGATTTAAAAGCATATCTCATGATGATGGTAGAGGACATCAAGAAGGACTTTAATAAATCACTTAAAGAAATACAGGAGAACACTGCCAAAGAGTTACAAGTCCTTAAAGAAAAACAGGAAAACACAATCAAACAGGTAGAAGTCCTTACAGAAAAAGAGGAAAAAACATACAAACAGGTGATGGAAATGAACAAAACCATACTAGACCTAAAAAGGGAAGTAGAAACAATAAAGAAAACTCAAAGTGAGGCAACACTGGAGATAGAAACCCTAGGAAAGAAATCTGGAACCATAGATTTGAGCATCAGCAACAGAATACAAGAGATGGAAGAGAGAATCTCAGGTGCAGAAGATTCCATAGAGAACATCGGCACAACAATCAAAGAAAATGGAAAATGCAAAAAGATCCTAACTCAAAATATCCAGGAAATCCAGGACACAATGAGAAGACCAAACCTACGGATAATAGGAGTGGATGAGAATGAAGATTTTCAACTCAAAGGACCAGCAAACATCTTCAACAAAATTATTGAAGAAAACTTCCCAAATATAAAGAAAGAGATACCTATGAACATACAAGAAGCCTACAGAACTCCAAATAGACTGGACCAGAAAAGAAATTCCTCCCGACACATAATAATCAGAACAACAAATGCACTAAATAAAGATAGAATACTAAAAGCGGTAAGGGAAAAAGGTCAAGTAACATACAAAGGCAAGCCTATCAGAATTACACCAGATTTTTCACCAGAGACTATGAAAGCCAGAAGAGCCTGGACAGATGTTATACAGACACTAAAAGAACACAAATTCCAGCCCAGGCTACTATACCCAGCCAAACTCTCAATTACCATAGATGGAGAAACCAAAGTATTCCACGACAAAACCAAATTCTCACATTATCTCTCCACGAATCCAGCCCTTCAAAGGGTAATAACAGAAAAAAACCAATACAAGAACGGGAACAATGCCCTAGAAAAAACAAGAAGGTAATCCCTCAACAAACCTAAAAGAAGACAGCCA
This sequence comes from Mus musculus, assembly GCF_000001635.26. NCBI lineage: Eukaryota > Metazoa > Chordata > Mammalia > Rodentia > Muridae > Mus > Mus musculus. The sequence continues at coordinate 135,396,218 of NC_000086.7, forward strand.
CAAGAACAGAATGCCAACTTTAACAACAAAAATAACAGGAAGCAACAATTACTTTTCCTTAATATCTCTTAACATCAATGGTCTCAACTCCCCAATAAAAAGACATAGACTAACAAACTGGCTACACAAACAAGACCCAACATTTTGCTGTTTACAGGAGACACATCTCAGAGAAAAAGATAGACACTACCTCAGAATAAAAGGCTGGAAAACAATTTTCCAAGCAAATGGACTGAAGAAACAAGCTGGAGTAGCCATCCTAATATCTGATAAGATTGACTTCCAACCCAAAGTCATCAAAAAAGACAAGGAGGGGCACTTTGTTCTCATCAAAGGTAAAATCCTCCAAGAGGAACTCTCAATTCTGAATATCTATGCGCCAAATACAAGGGCAGCCACATTCATTAAAGAAACTTTAATAAAGCTCAAAGCACACATTGCACCTCACACAATAATAGTGGGAGACTTCAACACACCACTTTCACCAATGGACAGATCATGGAAACAGAAACTAAACAGGGACACACTGAAACTAACAGAAGTGATGAAACAAATGGATCTGACAGATATCTACAGAACATTTTATCCTAAAACAAAAGGATATACCTTCTTCTCAGCACCTCATGGTACCTTCTCCAAAATTGACCACATAATAGGTCACAAAACAGGCCTCAACAGATTCAAAAATATTGAAATTGTCCCATGTATCCTATCAGATCACCATGCACTAAGGCTGATCTTCAATAACAAAAAAAATAACAGAAAGCCAACACTCACGTGGAAACTGAACAACACTCTTCTCAATGATACCTTGGTCAAGGAAGGAATAAAGAAAGAAATTAAAGACTTTTTAGAGTTTAATGAAAATGAAGCCACAACGTACCCAAACCTTTGGGACACAATGAAAGCATTTCTAAGAGGGAAACTCATAGCTCTGAGTGCCTCCATGAAGAAACGGGAGAGAGCACATACTAGCAGCTTGACAACACATCTAAAAGCTCTAGAAAAAAAGGAAGCAAATTCACCCAAGAGGAGTAGACGGCAGGAAATAATCAAACTCAGGGGTGAAATCAACCAAGTGGAAACAAGAAGAACTATTCAAAGAATTAACCAAACGAGGAGTTGGTTCTTTGAGAAAATCAACAAGATAGATAAACCCTTAGCTAGACTCACTAGAGGGCACAGAGACAAAATCCTAATTAACAAAATCAGAACTGAAAAGGGAGACATAACAACAGATCCTGAAGAAATCCAAAACACCATCAGATCCTTCTACAAAAGGCTATACTCAACAAAACTGGAAAACCTGGACGAAATGGACAAATTTCTGGACAGATACCAGGTACCAAAGTTGAATCAGGATCAAGTTGACCTTCTAAACAGTCCCATATCCCCTAAAGAAATAGAAGCAGTTATAAATAGTCTCCCAGCCAAAAAAAGCCCAGGACCAGACGGGTTTAGTGCAGAGTTCTATCAGACCTTCAAAGAAGATCTAATTCCAGTTCTGCACAAACTTTTTCACAAGATAGAAGTAGAAAGTACTCTACCCAACTCATTTTATGAAGCCACTATTACTCTGATACCTAAACCACAGAAAGATCCAACAAAGATAGAGAACTTCAGACCAATTTCTCTTATGAATATCGATGCAAAAATCCTCAATAAAATTCTCGCTAACCGAATCCAAGAACACATTAAAGCAATCATCCATCCTGACCAAGTAGGTTTTATTCCAGGAATGCAGGGATGGTTTAATATACGAAAATCCATCAATGTAATCCACTATATAAACAAACTCAAAGACAAAAACCACATGATCATCTCGTTGGATGCAGAAAAAGCATTTGACAAGATCCAACACCCATTCATGATAAAAGTTCTGGAAAGATCAGGAATTCAAGGCCCATACCTAAACATGATAAAAGCAATCTACAGCAAACCAGTAGCCAACATCAAAGTAAATGGAGAGAAGCTGGAAGCAATCCCACTAAAATCAGGGACTAGACAAGGCTGCCCACTTTCTCCCTACCTTTTCAACATAGTACTTGAAGTATTAGCCAGAGCAATTCGACAACAAAAGGAGATCAAGGGGATACAAATTGGAAAGGAGGAAGTCAAAATATCACTTTTTGCAGATGATATGATAGTATATATAAGTGACCCTAAAAATTCCACCAGAGAACTCCTAAACCTGATAAACAGCTTCGGTGAAGTAGCTGGATATAAAATTAACTCAAACAAGTCAATGGCCTTTCTCTACACAAAGAATAAACAGGCTGAGAAAGAAATTAGGGAAACAACACCCTTCTCAATAGTCACAAATAATATAAAATATCTCGGCGTGACTCTAACTAAGGAAGTGAAAGATCTGTATGATAAAAACTTCAAGTCTCTGAAGAAAGAAATTAAAGAAGATCTCAGAAGATGGAAAGATCTCCCATGCTCATGGATTGGCAGGATCAATATTGTAAAAATGGCTATCTTGCCAAAAGCAATCTACAGATTCAATGCAATCCCCATCAAAATTCCAACTCAATTCTTCAACGAATTAGAAGGAGCAATTTGCAAATTCATCTGGAATAACAAAAAACCTAGGATAGCAAAAACTCTTCTCAAGGATAAAAGAACCTCTGGTGGAATCACCATGCCGGACCTAAAGCTTTACTACAGAGCAATTGTGGTAAAAACTGCATGGTACTGGTATAGAGACAGACAAGTAGACCAATGGAATAGAATTGAAGACCCAGAAATGAACCCACACACCTATGGTCACTTGATCTTCGACAAGGGAGCTAAAACCATCCAGTGGAAGAAAGACAGCATTTTCAACAAATGGTGCTGGCACAACTGGTTGTTATCATGTAGAAGAATGCGAATCGATCCATACTTATCTCCTGGTACTAAGGTCAAATCTAAATGGATCAAAGAACTTCACATAAAACCAGAGACACTGAAACTTATAGAGGAGAAAGTGGGGAAAAGCCTTGAAGATATGGGCACAGGGGAAAAATTCCTGAACAGAACAGCAATGGCTTGTGCTGTAAGATCGAGAATTGACAAATGGGACCTAATGAAACTCCAAAGTTTCTGCAAGGCAAAAGACACCGTCAATAAGACAAAGAGACCACCAACAGATTGGGAAAGGATCTTTACCTATCCTAAATCAGATAGGGGACTAATATCCAACATATATAAAGAACTCAAGAAGGTGGACTTCAGAAAATCAAACAACCCCATTAAAAAATGGGGCTCAGAACTGAACAAAGAATTCTCACCTGAGGAATACCGAATGGCAGAGAAGCACCTGAAAAAATGTTCAACATCCTTAATCATTAGGGAAATGCAAATCAAAACAACCCTAAGATTCCACCTCACACCAGTCAGAATGTCTAAGATCAAAAATTCAGGTGACAGCAGATGCTGGCGAGGATGTGGAGAAAGAGGAACACTCCTCCATTGTTGGTGGGATTGCAGGCTTGTACAACCACTCTGGAAATCCGTCTGGCGGTTCCTCGGAAAATTGGACATAGTACTACCGGAGGATCCAGCAATACCTCTCCTGGGCATATATCCAGAAGATGCCCCAACTGGTAAGAAGGACACATGCTCCACTATGTTCATAGCAGCCTTATTTATAATAGCCAGAAGCTGGAAAGAACCCAGATGCCCCTCAACAGAGGAATGGATACAGAAAATGTGGTACATCTACACAATGGAGTACTACTCAGCTATTAAAAAGAATGAATTTATGAAATTCCTAGCCAAATGGATGGACCTGGAGGGCATCATCCTGAGTGAGGTAACACATTCACAAAGGAACTCACACAATATGTACTCACTGATAAGTGGATATTAGCCCAAAACCTAGGATACCCAAGATATAAGTTACAATTTCCTAAAGACATGAAACTCAAGAAAAATGAAGACTGAAGTGTGGACACTATGCCCCTCCTTAGAAGTGGGAACAAATCACCCTTGGAAGGAGTTACAGAGACAAAGTTTGGAGCTGAGATTAAAGGGTGGACCATGTAGAGACTGCCTTATCCAGGGATCCACCCCATAATCAGCATCCAAACGCTGACACCATTGCATACACTAGCAAGATTTTATCGAAAGGACCCAGATGTAGCTGTCTCTTGTGAGACTATGCCGGGGCCTAGCAAACACAGAAGTGGATGCCCACAGTCAGCTAATGGATGGATCACAGGGCTCCCAATGGAGGAGCTAGAGAAAGTACCCAAGGAGCTAAAGGGATCTGCAACCCTATAGGTGGATCAACATTATGAACTAACCAGTACCCCGGAGCTCTTGACTCTAGCTGCATATGTATCAAAAGATGGCCTAGTCGGCCATCACTGGAAAGAGAGGCCCATTGGACACACAAACTTTATATGCCCCAGAACAGGGGAACGCCAGGGCCAAAAAGGGGGAGTGGGCAGGTAGGGGAGTGGGGGTGGGTGGGTATGGGGGACTTTTGGTATAGCATTGGAAATGTAAATGAGCTAAATACCTAATAAAAAATGGAAAAAAAAAAAAAAAAAAAGAACCATGTTAGTCAAGGCCAGAAGCCGCAGAATTATGGGATATTAGATATGAATAATCATTTTTATTTGGACTCAGTCACAGAAAATGTTGTTTCAATATGATATGAACATATTTCTTTTCTTTTCTTTTCTTTCTTTATTTTTTTGACTTGGTTTCTCTGTATAGCTCTGGCTGTCCTAGAACTCACTCTGTAGACCAGGCTGGCCTCAAACTCAGAAATCACCTGCCTCTGCCTCCCGAGTGCTGGGATTAAAGGTGTGGGCCACCACGCCTGGCTAATATATTGCTATAGAATTCAAAACTATTATTAAAATTAAATTATAATATTAAAATGAATACCATCATTTGTGAATTTTTAAATAATATTTACTAAGGCAATGTCAAGGAAAAATGAAAAATAATGGGATATAGGTAGCTTAATACTTAAAAACAAGTTATACAGAAAACAGTTAAAACTCTGTGATTTAATTCAATTAAATATCAAATGCTTTCAATTTTATAGTGCAGTAGGAACATTGGAGAGGCTTATACCTATACAAAACCTTGAAACAATACAATATTCTGAAAGAAATTTAAATTCAAGGTCCATGACTCATGCAGCTTGCTAGTTAGGAGGGCTTTTTGGGCCAAGGGCAAAGAACAAAGGCTGTTGCTGTTAAGTCATTCCAGGAACTGGCTAGCCATAAAGATAGTAGAGGCCCCAGTACAGGGGAATACCAGGGCCAAAAAGGGGGAGTGGGTGGGCAGGGGAGTGGGGGTGGGTGGATATGGGGGACTTTTGGTATAGCATTGGAAATGTAAATGAGTTAAATACCTAATAAAAAATGGAAAAAAAAAAATGTCCGGACTATCTCAGCAAGAACGTCCGGACTATCTCAGCTGTTACCTCACTCTGCATGTACAATTTGCTGATGTTTAAACTGTCCAATTGTGTGTAACCTCGCCAATTCTTCCCCTGCCCTGAACTTTTTTGTATATAAACCCCTAGCTTCTGAGCCTCGTGGTCGATTCCTCTGTCTCCTGCGTGAGACATGTATCGGCCAGGAGCTCCTTCATTAAACTACCTCGTGTGTTTGCATCAAAAAAAAAAAAAAAAAAAAAGAAAAGGAACCGTTGGGGTCCTCAGAGGGGCTTTTGAGGACCCGCGCGCCCTTGTACTTGCGCGTGCTTTCACACGCCCCGCTTTTGAGGATCTCTTGACTAGAAATAAGCTGCTGCCGTGCGACAAAGGTGCCGGAAAAGTCAGAAGATTCTCCCTTCCCTCTCACTGAGGTACATGACAGACATTTCTTTTTAAATTGAACTTATTTGGGCTGAATGACGTAGACACGAGGTTTGGGACTTACCGATTTTACAGGTTTTTACGGGTTCCGCCTAGGATGCTCGAAGGTCAATTTTGTGTTACCGTCTAGAGGCATTGGTTCCTGAGGTGTGGGTCACTTCGATTTTGGGACCAATCGCTTCACGGTCTCTATTTAAAATATTCCACACATCGTTTCACCTCTTCTTCAAAGATTTACTTTAGGCGAGGTGTGATGGTGTTCTGGAGGCTGAAGCAAGTGGATTTCGCGTTTTGGCACAGCCAGGGTACAGAGTTAGGTTTGTCTCAAAAACAAACAGACAAAACAAAAAAACAAAAAAAAGAAAAAGAAAAACAAACAAACAAAAAACAAAAACAAAAAACATTGTTTTCATTCTTTACTTGAGTCCAGTTCCACAGTGAAGCCTTAGGGGGCGGGGCGGGAGGGGGGAGTAAAAAGAAAAAATCCCAGCCAAATAAATAAGTAAAACCAAAACCTACAGAACACCTTTTATTTTTTAATCTTTTTTGTATTGCTTTGCATCAGCCTGGGTTCATGGTAAGGCCTTGAGTTCCTGCCCTGGTTAACTTGTAAACTAAAATAAACTCTTTCCTCCAAGAGGAAAAACTAACCAAGAAACAAATAAAAAACTCACAAAAAACATTATTTTTTTTCCATTGAGTCAGTGTTGGTACATGGTGAAGCCTTGTCACAAAGACAAACAAACAAAAAACAAAACCAAGTTTTTCTTCCTTTGCCTCTTAGTCTTACTAGTTTTATATGGCATGCTTTTTAAAATAGTAGAAAAGTGAGCAGTGGAGATAATTTCATCATTTCCCTTTTAGTTTATTTAATTTATATTTTAAAATACTGTTGTATCTAAGACAAATATCTGTTTGTTTACCTGTTCGAGAGAAGTGTGATTTCATTTCCAAGGCATTTTGAATTTTTTTTCAGTGCCGTGCTGTGACTGGTCAGAAACTTTGTGATCTTTTATCTCTGCATTCTGAGAGTAAGAGTTACAGGTATTTTCTTCCATGCCTGACTTTTAATCTTTAAAGCTTTTAAAAATAATTTTAGGGTCCTAAAATATGTTCTCTCAGATATCTCTACTGTGGACATCTTACAAATATCAAGTCTAGGAGATTAGCATTGAAATACAAAGCTATTATAGATTTCATTTTAATTTTTCAGTGTTTTTTATTTTATTATAAATTTTCCCTATGGAGAATTTTATATATGCGTGCAACGAAATATGACCATATTCACCCACCATTTATCCTCTCCAAGTCCTTCTACATTCCCTCTCTAGCATGTCCTCTTCCAAACTGTGTCTGCCCGTCTTTTATTTTTTTGATAACCCACTGACTCCAATTAGTGCTGCATATATGTTATTCTAATCGATTCCCTTTGTATTTCAGAAAGCCATTCGGGAGTCTTGGCTGAATTTAGTTGTCATTTCTCCATAGTCCCATTCTGCCGTATAAGCCTGAAACATTTGAAGAGGATTGGTAAGAATTTTTTTCAAGTTGCTGTGGGTTTATCCTTTATAAAAAATTATACAAAGTGTTGTTATATTATTACATTTCCGGTACGTATATTTTGCTTATCAGGGACCCACTCCCCCTGCCCGAGTGAACAATGCAGAGCCAGGGATCAAGACAAAAGCAAGAGGAATATATTGTTCCACAATGCTGGTATCATCATCCTGTACAAAAGGAGAGGCAGCAATCCAGGGTGGCCTGTTTAACAATGTTTTTTTTATATAGATTCCAGGGGCAGAATAGAGCATCAGTAACTAGGCACAATATGATTCATGGAACAGTGTGCCCCTTACACTAATTGGTCTTTAGGGAATGAGGTAGTAGGAGCTTAATTAGCCTCTTCCTTCCTGCCCATATGCTCTCTGATCTGTCTCTTCCAGGAGACAAGGGGTGTGATAGAATTTTCCAATGGCTCTGAGCTGACCTCTTCACTTCCACCTCATGAGTCCTGAGATTGCAGGCATATGCCATGACACCTAGGTTTTGCTCTAACTCTGTGTTTACCATGCAGTATGTATATAGCTGCTAAGGTTATTTTACTCGAAATTTCATGCTTTTTTATGACTGTACTGAAATTAATACATTTGTGATAAAAATACCTGCTCTAATGGCATTCATACTCCCATATGCTCATTTTGGTGTGAGAATTATATTCACCATATTTTTTCAACAATGTCTTATATATGATACCTGACACTAGACATGAAGCCTTCAAAAGATGCAAGACTGCTATTATAGAAATCCAACTGTGTTTACATTTTGCGTGTGGATATTCCAATATAAGCATGTGTCTTTGGAAAGGTACCATTTCTTCCTCCTTTTCTGTGCTCTGTTCTCATTTCACTTTTAGTTCTCAGCCTTCATTACAGGAATAACATACCCCTGTTTTACACAAAGGAAATGTAACATGTTTTCTTATGTTGCCTTATCACAGGAGAGATACCATAGGATGCACATTTTTATTTTTCGTTTAACAGCACTTCTTTTTTTCATTGAAAATAGTTTTTTAAATACAATTATTATGATTTTAGTTTCCCTCTCCCAACTCCTTCCAGATCCTCCCCACTTCTCCATCTACCCAAATCCATCTCTTTTCTTTCTCTATCATTAGAAAACAGATATCTAAAAGATCAGTAAAGTAATTAACCTAACAGAATAAAACAAATGTTCGTACATATTTGTCCAGTTGTGAGGCTCTCCAGTTTCTGGGATCGCAGTTCCTGAGAATTTGCCTGTCTCAGGTTCAAAGTGATGGCAGTGCTGAGATGTTAGAGTACAAATTTAAGAAGCACTGCTCACAGCCTACATGTTCAGTTTGGCGACATTTTGGCATCCCTTGGGCAGTTTATAAAGCTGTCCTGATGCCGGGTCTCATCCCCAGAGTTATGGTCAATGTCCAACTCTGCAGGTTAGGACATTACAAACAGGCAAAAAAGAAAAGCAGAAAAAAGGACAAGGAACTCATAAATGCAGACACACACAGAGACACATACAGAAAACCCATTTAAAAAAAAATCCTGGAAACCATAATATACAAGCAAAAGAACTATAAAGTTTAAAAAGAAAAGACCCCAGACAAAGCATTATTAGACAAAACAAATAAAGAGAAAACCTTCAAATTACCATTGTGTTAATTTTGTGTTGATCATCTACTGCTGGCTTACCCTTAAATCTGGTTTGTATAACCAGTGAGATTCTTGGAGAAAAATATTTTTTCTTTGTGAGCTGTTATCACTTAAAAAGCCTCTGAGTTAGGAATGGGAGCTTGCGTCCAATTCTGCAGGCCCCATGCATGCTGCCACAGTAGCTGTGAGTTCAGAAGTGCATCATCAGTCAGCTTGTGTCTAGAAAGCCTTGTTTCTTTCATGTCTTCATTCCCAGTGTCTCTTCCAATCTTTCTCCTTCATCTTCTGGAGTGTTCCCTGAATCCCAAGAGGGGAGGCATTTGATGGAGACCTCCCATTTAGGACTGAGTATACCAAATTAATAACTTTTCTTAAAATACATCGCTAACCTTTCTTTTTTTAAAACATTGTTGTTGTTATTATTATTCTTTAATCTTTTTTTACACTCCATTCGATATCCCTGTCCCAGTTACCCTTCCAACAGTTCCTCATCCCATTCCTCCCACCTTGTCTCCAAGAGGATGTCCCGTCCATCCCGCCAGGCTTCCTCATTCCCTGGAGGTGAAGTCTCAAGAGTTAGGTGCATCTTCTCTCACTGAGGCCAGACCAGGAAGTCCTCTGCTGTATATATACCAGGGGCCTCATATCAGCCAGTGTATGCTACCTGGTTGATGGCTCAGTGTCTAAATGATCTCAGGGTTCCAGGTTAGTTGAGACTGCTGGTCTTCCTATGGGGTCAAACTTCTCCTTAGCTTCTTCCAGCCTTTCTCTAATTCAACCACAGGTTTCTGTCCATTGGATGGGTGTTCAGTATCTGAGTTTGACTCTGTCAGCTGCTTGTTGGGTTTCTCCAAAGGCAGCCATGCTAGGCTCCTGTCTGTAAGCACACCATAACATCATTAATAATGTCAAGCCTTGGACCCCCACCCCTTGAGCTGGATCTCAATTTGGGTGGATCACTGAACCTCCTATCCCTCTTGCTCTTCTCTATTTTTGTTGCTTCAGTTGTTTTAGACAATTCTGGATCAGAGTTTTTGACTGTGGGATGGCAACTCCATCACGCCATTCAATGCCCTGTCTTCCTAGTGGAGATGGACTCTACAAGTTCCCTCTCCCCACAGTTGGGCTTTTGACCTAAGGTTCCTCCCTTTGAATCCTGAGCATCTTTCACCTCGCAGGTCTCTGGTACATTCTAGACAGTCCCCCCACCTCCTACCTCCTGAGGTTGCCTGTTTCCATTCTTTTTACTTCTGGTCCTCGGGGCTTCACTTCTGTCACAAACACCCCCCAATACCTGATTATGTAACCCCTTCTCCTCCCTGTTGCATGTCCCACCCATGTCCCTCTCTTGCTCTGCCCAGACCCCTGTGATTGCTTTCTTCTCCATCTCAAGTGGAATTGAGGCATCCTCACTTGGCCCCTTCAGATTGTCAGCCTTCTTGAGTTCTGTGTATTGTATCCTAGGTATTCTGTATTTTTTGGACTAATATTCACTTATTAGTGAGTACATACCATGTTTCTTAATAGATTTTCCTTTTGCTGTTTTATACTTGCAACAGATACATTTCTATGGCTATACCATGACATTTTAAATCAACTTATGTGTGGTTTTTAATTGTTATATTTTAAATTTATATATAATTATTTTTGGATGTTTTTATTAGATATTTTATTAACATTTCAAATATTAACCCCTTTCCGAGTTTCCCCTACAAAAATACCCTATCCCCTCCCCATTCCCCATGCTCCCCAACCCACCCACTCCCATTCCAGGTCCTAGATTTACCTTATACTGGGGCATAGATCCTTCACAGGATCTAGAGATTCTCCTCCTATTGATGAGAGACTAGGCTATCCTCTGCTACATCGACAGCTACAGACACAAGTTCCGCCATGTGTTTTCTTTGATTGGTGGTTTAGTTCCAAGGAGCTCTGGGGGATATTGTTTAGTTCATATTGATGTACCTCCTATGGGGCTTCAAAGCCCCTCAGCTCCTTGGGAACTTTCTCTAGCTCCTTCAGTGGGTACCTTGTGCTAAGTCCAGTGGATGATTGTGAGCATCCACTTCTGTATTTTCCAGGCACTGGAAAAGCCCCTCAGGAGACAGCTATATCAGGCTCTTCTTGGAATCTGCAATAGTGTCTGGGTTTGGTGGTTGTTTATGAGATGGATACCCAAGTGGGGCAGTATCTGGATGGTGATTCCTGTACGCTCTGCTCTGAACTTTGTCTCTGTAACTCCTTCCATGGGTATTTTGTTCCCCATTCTAAGAAGAAACGAAGTATCCTAACTTTGTTCTTCCTTCTTCTTGAATTTGATGTATTAGTGAGTGCATATCATGTGAGTTTTTTTTGTGATTGGGTTACCTCACTCAGGATGATATCCTGCAGATCCATTTATTTGCCTAAGAATTTGATAAATTCATTGTTTTTAATAGCTGCATAGTACTCCATTGTGTAAATGTATCACATTTTCTGTATTATTCCTCTTTTGAGGGACATCTACTTCCTTTCCAGCTTCTGGGGCTATTAAAAATAAGGCTGCTATGAACATAGTGGAGCATGTGTCCTCATTACAAGTTGCAACATCTTCTGGATATATGCCCAGGAGACATATTGATGAATCTTCTGGTAGAAATATGTACAAATATTCTTAGGAACTACCAGACTGTTTTCCAGAGTGTTTGTAAATGCTTGCAATCCCACCAGCAATGGAGGAGTGTTCCTCTTTTTCCACATCCTCGCCAGCATCTGCTGTCACCTGAATTTTTAATCTTAGCAATTCTGATTGGTGTGAGGTAGAATCTCAGGGTTGTTTTCATTTGCATTTCCCTGATGATTAAGGATATTGAACATTTTTTCAGGGTCTTCTCAGCCATTCCGTATTCCTCAGTTGAGAATTCTTTGTTTAGCTCTGTATCCCATTTTTTAATAGGTTTATTTGATTTTCTGGAGTCCAGCTTCCTGAGTTCTTTGTATATATGGGATATTAGTCCCCTATCAGATTTAGGATTGTTAAAGATCCTTTCCCAATCTGTTGGTGGCTGTTTTTCTTATTGACAGTGTACTTTTGCCTCACAGAAGCTTTGCAACTTTATGGGGTCCCATTTGTCAATTCTTTTTTTTTTCAGGACTTTTATAGTTTTATTATTGTCACTGGTGTTTGGATAGCAAGTTCTTTTTTTTTTAATTAGGTATTTTCCTCATTTACATTTTCAATGCTATCCCAAAAGTCCCCCATATAGCACAAGCCATTGCTGTTCTGTTCAGGGATTTTCCCCCTGTGCCCATATATTTGAGCCTTTACCCCACTTTCTCCAGTATAAGTTTCAGAGTCTCTGGTTTTATGTGGAGTTCTTTGATCTACTTAGACTTGTGCTTTGTACAAGGAGATAAGAATGAATCAATTTCCATTCTTCTACATGATAACCACCAGTTGTGCCTGTACCATTTGTTGAAAATGCAGTGTTTTTACCACTGGATGGTTTTAGTTCCCTTGTCAAAGATCAAGTGACCATAGGTGTGTGGGTTCATTTCTGCATCTTCAGTTCTATTCCATTGATCTATCTGTCTGTCGCTGTACCAGTACCATGCAGTTTTCATCACAATTGCTCTGTTGTACAGCTTGGTGATTCCACCAGAGGTTGAATTGAGTTGGAATTTTAATGGGGATTGCATTGAATCTGTAGATTGCTTTTGGCAAGGTAGCCATTTTTACTATATTAACTCTGCCAATCCATGAGCATGGGAGATCTTTCCATCTTATGAGATCTTGTTTAATTTCTTTCCTCAGAGACTTGAAGTTCTTATACAGATCTTTCACTTCCTTAGTTAGAGTCACACCAAGGTATTTTATATTATTTGTGACTATTGTGAAGGTTGTTTTTTCCCTAATTTCATTCTCAGCCTGTTTTTCCAACTCAATTCTTCAATGAATTAGAAAGGGCAATTTGCAAATTCATCTGGAATAACAAAAAACCTAGGATAGCAAATCTCTTCTCAAGGATAAAAGAACATCTGGTGGAATCACCATGCCTGACCTAAAGCTGTACTATAGAGCAATTGTGATAAAAACTGCATGGTACTGGTATAAGTTTCTGGGCTAATATCCACTTATCAGTGAGTACATGTCATGTGAGTTTTTTTGTGATTGGGTTACCTTACTCAGAATGATGCCCTCTAGGTCCATCCATTTGTCTAGGAATTTCATGAATTCATTTTTATTAATAGCTGATTATTGTACCACTTTTGTGCAGATTTAACTTTTATTTCATTATGGCATGTATTCTAATGAAGAAAAATACTGGGAGCTCTGTACTCAGTGACCAATATTGATTTCTGCTTATTTATGACCCACTTTTAGTTGTATTTTATCGTATACACATGTACAATATACATGTGAGTGAGTAAATATTCTCCAAGGGGATAAAGAGTAGCACATATCTTGTGCTACTATTACCTTTTATACTCATGAGTCAATTTCTAATCTGTGTCTACAGTAGAAGTATATAGTAGTGGCCATCTGATTCACCATTTAGTCTTTAAATATTTCCTATTTTGCTAACACTGTATGTATTTTCCCAGAACATCTAATGTTTCTCATCCTGGTGCAGGTTCACAAAGATGGATGGAATGACCCCAAACAGACTGTTGGATCTTGCTATACAGAGTCTGCTCAGCAACGAGTCTGCAGCAGTCCAAGCTCTGGAGGACATTCCAAGAGAGCTTTTTGTTCCATTATTCATTGCTGCCTTCAAAGGTGGGCATAAGAATACATTGAACGCTATGGTGAAAGTTTGGCCCTTTTACTGTCTCCATATGGGGTCACTGAGAATATGGGATCCTCAACATGAACTCCTAAAAGCCATTATTGAGAATCTTCCAGTACATCCAGCACAGACGTCTGCTTTTTGGTAAGACTCTATAGTAAAGTCATGGTAAGACACAGAAGGGTATACCACAGCCTACTACCCTCCCAGAAGTAGTATCTAGTGAATGTTGAAGATTTATGTGTGAGGCTGGTGTCCCAACACTTAAGTTGAAGACTGGTGTCTTCAATGTTTGTTATGAAATCTATTCTATTGAGGGTTCTCTTGATTGGTTTATGTAACAGGTGGTATTACATAGAGGAAAGACAGGAACTTTAAGACTGGAGACAGTTTAAGGTATATAAAGAATGGGGGAAAGGAGGTTGGATTTTCATGGGAAAGGATTGTTGGTAATTAGTATGAGAAGTGCCAGCTGTGGATACAAGGATTTGTCATCCTTGTGTCATTTTTATAGACCATCATTGATCCTACTGGGTTTCATTATCATTTGCTATTTCTCATATATTCTATCTCCTCTTATCCTTACAGGGGACCTAAATTGAGGATCCTAGATTTAAGGCAAGACACAAACTGTAGGATCACGTGCCCTGAAGTCAGCACCAAATCACCTTCGTGTTTTCATTCTTGTATTTATTCTGACTCCTCTATCACAAAAATAGAAAGACAGCTTTGTTTCATAAATTCAGGGTGTAAGACTCTCTTACCCAGGCCTGTAGAACTAATATTGGATCTTTTCCTTGATGGCTCCTTAATTGAAAAGGATTTTTTGATTTTGCTTATGCATAAAATTGAAGAGAGTTTAGGGTTTTTGCATGTGTGCTGTCGAGATTTGCAAATTGATAAACCGAGTAAATGCAAATGCACCCTAAAATTTCTTGATCTCCAATGTGTTGATCAGTTGTCAGTTGATAGAGGCTCACTGAGTGATATCACCAGCATCCTGGGACAGATGGGCCACCTAGAAAGCCTGACTCTATCTAATGTTACTTTTAGATCTCTGAGAGGGAAAGTCTTTAAATTTTTTCTCAGTCACTTGCATCGTATGGAAAACCTTAAGGAACTCAGCTTCTCTTCATTCCGCCTCAAAAATCATCTGGACAGAGTGCTCAGGTAAGAGTTTGGGGTAGGGCTGGAGAGATGGCTTAGTGGTTAAGAGCACCGACTGCTCTTCTGAAGGTCCTGAGTTCAAATCCCAGCAAGCACATGGTGCCTCACAACCATCTGTAAAGAGATCTGACTCTCTTTTCTGGTGCATCTGGAGACAGATCAGTGTACTCAGATATAATAATAAATAAATCATAAAAAAAGAGTTTGGGGTAGGTCCCTGGGCTTCCTGTATAGTCTATTGAGACAGGATAGAAAGCATTCTCGGGTATTCCTAACTCCTCAAAACCTTTTATGCTTTCCACTTCCATCGCTTCTGAGAATGTGAAACTGGAGAAAGACAGGATTACAAAAATTAAGCAGCCAGCAATGCATAGATACTATAGTAAGTGCAGAACTATAAAGGTGAAAAAACTCACTAGCCCTCTAGATAGGAGGAAGAGGAGGAGGGAGAGGAATTGAGATGTAGGAAGACATTTTTTGCCACTGCACTGTTGTACATGATCTACAGGTGTCCATAGTTCATGATGTCAGAGTACTTTGCTGGTCTATAATCTCCAAGGTAAAGACCATGAAAGTAGAAGTTGTTATTTAGGTACTGGCCCAAAGGGAGATTTCAGGTGCCTGCTCTTTCTGCTTCCTCCCCACTAAAAAGGAGAACTAAAATCTACAAAGGATATTATTGTAAGTACTCAGTGGATTAATTTTTTCTTTTACTATTTCTTAGAATCATCTGGTATAATATATTGTACATGTTTTTAAGATAAAAAGAAATTGCATTTCAGTGTTGAAAACTAAATTTTCAACAGGGCCTGCTGGCACATGCTTTTAATCTAAGCACTTGGGAGACAAAGGCAGGCATATTCTGAGTTCAAGGCTATCAGGGTCTATATAGATCAAGGATAGCTATAGCTACATAATGATATCCTGTCTCAAAAAAGAAAGGAAGAGAGAGAGAGAGAGAGAGAGAGAGAGAGAGAGAGAGAGAGAGAGAGAGAGAGAGAGAGAGAGGAAGGAAGGAAGGAAGGAAGGAAGAAAGAAAGAAAGAAAGAAAGAAAGAAAGAAAGAAAGAAAGAAAGAAAGAAAGAAAGAAAGAAAGAAAGAGAGAGAGAGAGAGAAGAAAGGGAAAAAACAAGAAAACTAACTTTCTCAGAGTCCCAAAACTATTAATTGAACTGAACATGTTGACACATTGATGGTTTATTCTAGATAAAACAGTATAGTTTTCCTAATACAATCTTCATTCTCCAGGAAGTATTTTTGTTTCTCCCTACAGAGTCTTACCACCTGGTTTGGATTTCTTGTATCTGCCATTCTGTGGTCTTTCATACAGAGACATCAAATTTATGTCCCAGAGTCCTCATGTCACTCACCTAAAGCTATTAAATCTTAGTAACAACCTGATGTATTGGGATGACTTTGGGCCCTTTCACAGTGTTCTGTCAAATCTCTCTGGTACTCTTCAGCATCTCGAGATAAATCATTGCCATATAAGTGATTCTGCAATCTCTGCTCTTATCCCTGCCCTGATTAGATGCACCCATCTCCGTGTGCTGGGCTTTGCTTGTAACCCCATCACAATGCCTATGCTTGTGAATATCATGCATCATTTAACACCCATGATGGAGCTAAAATATGTGATTTATCCTATTCCTCTACATTGCTATGAAAGATGGCATTTTCATGGCAGGTTAGACAGAGGGAAACTTGCCATTGTACAGCTACAACTGGAAGCAATGCTAGAACTTGCACAGAGAGAGGACATGAACTGGGTCACTTACTGTGAGTAAATGTCACAGTCCAACACATTTTTAAACTGATGTGTACCATTTAAGTACTAAATGTTATTTCCTGGACCCATAGACTCGATCTATAAGGCTCTTACATTTACAGAATTGCACTTAGGAAGGATAGGTTTGTAGCTGAATCCTAACGAGAATAACTTAGCAAAAACTGAGGGACCTCAAGAGTTTCTGAATATTTCTTGTCACTATTGCCAGATTACTGACAACAGTGGCATTTATATTTTCAGGACGATCAAGACTTGCTATGCTATATCCCTGGCCATCCTGTTTGGTTTGCTTGTGGGTACATCACACAAATCAAGACAATGACTGCCTTTTGAACTGTCTGTGTTTGTGAAAATGGCAGTGGAGTTTGAAGACTGTTAACATCCCATAAGTTAGTTTAGGCCATTTGGGGTTGCTTATGGAAAACTATCAGGATTTAACAGTGGACCAGGAAAGAAGATAGCACAGGCTCTGAGATTTAGATATACCCCCTCAAGAACATAAATACAATGACATACTTCCTTAATGTAAGCCCATTGTAAAGTTTCCACCACTCACCATGAAGTCTTCAGCTGAGTATCCAGCCTTTGTCCCATAAATTTTGTGGTAGTGTTTAGAATCCTTGCCACAATATTTCTCCTATTTCCTCTATTTCTCTTGACACTGTACATTTAGCAGTATAAATCATTGCATATATATATATATATATATATGTATATATATATATATATATATACATATATATATACATACATATATATATACATATATATATTCTGTCCCTCATTTGATATAATCATACTAGCCACGTGTAGAAACTGAGTACAACATACTTCATTCTCTGAAATATGACATAATTAAGAATTCAGTTTGCATATCCTAGACTTACTTAGAAATGATGTTTGCCACATCAGTAATTAGCAATTTACACAGGGCTAAGGAAATGCCTTATTTATCCTGTTGCTTCCCACACAAGCACACCAGTGCTCTGATGCCTGGCATACATGTAAAAAGATGAGCACCAAAGTCTACATTTGTCACTCCAGGACTTAAAGGGTGGAGGAATGAAGAGCCTTAGTTACATGACCAGACATTCTAACAAATTAGTGGATTCTGGGTTCAATGAAAGATCCTGCCTCAGAAAACATGTTTAAAAGTGGTTTAAGAAAATACCAGATAGCAATGCCCTGCTCCCACATGCATATACAGAAGCATGTGTATCTTCCCCCTCACATGAACATGGAATCAAAGAGATTTTACTTGTATCATTAATTTCTTGAGACAACAGACTGCATTGCAAAGGCATGCTAAAGATAAAAAATAGCACTTGTCCCTTTCACATATTGAAAAGCCAAAATGGTTACATTTAAAGTACTGAGTAACAAAGAGAACAGAAGTAACAACTTATACACAATGTTTTTCTGCTGAAATATCCTAGTAAAAGCAATCACTTATATCTTTTTTTTTTTTTTACTTTTTAAAGTAAAATCATACTCAGTTGTAGTTTGACCATACTCAAAAAGCAATACAATTTTGTTTTAGTAGTAATACTGGCAGATAAGTCAAACTATACTTTAAGGGCTTAACACAATAAGAAATCTGTCAAGGCAGTTAACATGTTTTATTAATTTTCCTTTGGTGGAAAGAGATTGTATTTATACATTAGTAAGGAAAACATGTTAAATTATGCTATAATTTATGTGTCATATCTCCCTTGTGATACAACATTTAATTTTGTTCATATTTTTTGTAATGCTTGCATTATGAGATAGTGCACCAAACTTTAAATATCCATTAAAATGCCATTGTAATGACCAATTTCCCTTACCTTGTTTCCAATTTTAAAATTACAGGGTTTTGGAACTTTCTATTAAATAAAATGTTGTTATTTGAAATTAACATTATCTGTTTCTTTGAACTTTTGTTTTTCGTTTTTACTTTTCCCCATCTGACTCTTATTATATATTCTCGAATAAGCTGGGTTCTTATGCTCTCAGCAGTGCAATCCTCACTAGTGTGATAACAGGAGCAGAGCACTGGGAAAGGTGCAACTCTGTCCATATTGGCGTAGTTTTGCCCTGTCCTCCATCCTTCCTTGGTGCCATGTTTCTGTCAGGGACTGTACCCTCATGTGAAAAACACACCCCAAAATGAAGAGAGAATTTGTATTCATTGCTGTATGACAATGTGAATGATATTCTAGGGAATTCCTATTGCGTGACGATGTTCTCGATACTTTGTTTTCAATAGATTTGGAATATAAGCTAAGTGACTGTTATAAAACAGGTCCAGATGCAACTGAGGGAGGAAAAGGTGTGTTTGGCTTAGAGTTCCAGTCCCAGCCCATCATTGGAGGAAGGCAGGAAACTGAACAGGAGCAGAAGCAGGAAAACATGGAAGAAAGCTGTTTAGTGGGCTTTGGTGGCTTGCTCAGCTACCTGTCTCATACAACTTGGCCCAGTAGCTCATAGTAGCCTGGGCCCTCCTTCACCAACTCTTAACCAAGAAAATGCCCTACAGACTTGTGCACAGGCTAATCTGATGGGAGGTAGCTCTTCCTCCATGACTCTAATTTGATGTCAGGTTGATAGAAAACTAGAAGTACAGTTGACCCCTGTCAACTTGACACACATAACTATTAAACTATAACCTTTGTTTATCCCCTATATATATATATCATATATATATATATCAGAGTATGACTTTTTAAAAATACCAGTCTTTAAGTTTTTTAGTACATTAAAAGTCCGAGGTCTCTAAAAATTCAGTCTTTTCTCTGTGATTTCCTATAAAAATGAAAAATAAGTTTTTGAAAAGTCCATCATTAAATCTATTATTTTGAGTGGTGATTTGTGTGTGTGTGTGTGTGTGTGTGTGTGTGTGTGTGTGTGTTTGTGATTGTACCATCTATCAAAGTGTTTCAATACTTTGTCCCATTTAGTACGCAAGAATATACCATTTATTTAAAAGATATTTTTTTAAAACTTGTACATGTGTGGAGTTCAGAAGACAATTTGCAGAAGTTGGTTCTATCTTTCTGTCGTGTGACTTTGAGGGATTAACATCAGGATGTCAGATGTGGCTGCAGGGTGTTGTGGGACTGGCTGCGGAGTTAGCTCCCAAGGTCTGCTCAGGGCACTACCCCAGAAGAGCAGGATCCTGTGCCACTGATCAGGCAGAGTTCCTGGCTGCCTGGGTCCCACTGGTCCCAGTTACTTCTGGTGTTGGTGCAGATGTTGTGTCCTCCTTACCTATGATCCTATGATCCTGGGCATGTTTGGGCACCTGGGAGTGCAGCTTCCTCTGGGTGTTGTGGGACTGGCAGTGGAGTTGGAGCCCAAGGTCTGCTCAGGGCACCAGAACAGAAGAAATTCATTCCACTGGTTGGGTGGAGTTTCTGGGTGCATGGGTCCCTGTTTTGACATTTTATTTGGTATGTGTACATGGATATAATATGTTTGAAGTGAATGTATCCCCATTACCTTCCCTCCAGTTCTTTTCTCATGAACTGTGTCCCTGAGTCTCCAGCGCTGACTGATATGGACAGGTTGACCCCAGGACCCATTTGCTAGGCACTGCAGCAAACATAGAGAGCTGCAGATTCAGGATAAGACCCTATCTCACAATAAGGAGAAGAAGTGATAAAAGGAGACACCTTAGTTTCAGTTTCTAGCACAAACACTCACATGTATACATACAAGTGTATGAGAAAATTTTCTTTAAAATGTAGCCCTCTTATATTTGCCCTGGATTCCCAGAGTGAAACATGCACATAGAGATGTTACCCTTTAGAGTTGCCTAACCATCAACTCAGCAGAAGTATTTTTTAAAATAGCTTCCTGCAGGGCTTGGTGGCTCACAACTTTAATCCCAGTACACAGTGGGCAGAGGCAGGCACATCTATGTGAGTTTACTCTTTGCGTGGTTTATGTAGAGAGTTCCAGAACAGTCAATGAGGTCTCTCTCAAAAAATCTTACCACTGCTCTGGTGAAATGCCAGATGGGTGGCTTTTCCCAAATTTTGTGCCTACCTTGGTATTCCCTGTCTCTGGGTGATTCCAATCACTGTTAGTTTTGGTAGTGCTCTTTGAATCTGTTCTGATTTTTGTCTTCTCTCGTTTTTTTCTGCCCCTTTATCCTCTGCCATCTACATCTCCAGACATGGGTCTTTTCTGTCTCTGTCCCTCTTGCACTCACTTTCTCTCATTCTCTCTCACTCTCTTGCTCTTTATCTCTCAGCCACTCTTGCTCATACCCTCTCACTCTCTGTCTCTCAGAATCTCTCTCTGTCTCCCAGTCTCTCACTGTGTCTCGATGTGTGTGTCTGTCTCTCGGTTTCTGTTTCTGTCTATGGAGATACAAGATCAAAACTGGATTACTCGACTCTCTTTTGGGATTCTAAACATCCCAGCAACTCTCAACTCCACATCTGTCCCCCAGTTGCAAAGGGTGTTTTGGATTTGTCTTTTTTGTTGCTGTTTTGTTTTTGTTGTTTTCTGCTAAGGGGAAATCTTGTTTCTCTCTAGCTTTATATAAATTCAGCCATATACTGGCAGTTACTTTTTACTGTGCATTCCTTTGTCAACCCATTCTTCACTAGTCAGTAAGTTCAGGACATTTTCCCACAGTTCAGAACAGTGGACTAGATACAACCTCAATTTCTTTTCCTCACTGACAGTGTAGTCACGACTTTTGGAGGTACTGTTAGCCTCTATCCCTCGAGTTTTCACCTGTAAAAAGGCATGGGTAGGAAGTTAACTTCACCCGGGTGATGTGAACACAGAGAATATTCGAAAAAAATGAGCACACATTTCAGTACAGGCACTTTGCCTGTTCTTCTGTGCCCTGGTTAGGAATTGCAAGGCAGGCTAGTCACAACATGTAGCCTAGTGGTAATTGATATTCAATCACTGTTTTATTTCTCAGTTTCATTGCTGTATAAATGATGAGTAGAAATGTATCCGTATAATTGATGTAGAGAGTTGCTGTGATGTATGCATACATAGTGAAATGATTATCTAAACAGAGCTACTGACCACATCCATCGAACCATAGAGCTAGCTCTTTGTGACAGGAATATATTCCTGATATCTTTACAAATTTCGACGATAATGCAGATCACTGTTTCCAACTGTCACGATCCCTATACTATACATTAGACCTGCAGAACTTATTCACATTATAACTGAGTACTTCTGGCCTTGGTGACCATACCTTATTCTGTTTGCATAATCTCAACCTTTGAGGTGCTGCACGAATGTTGGAAGGAGCTCTTGGTTTTTATTTTTATTTTTATGTAATAGCAAAATCTGGGTGTGAGGCCAAGCACAATGCGGTTTGGACATTCACTTCTCTGAATGATACTGTCTTTTCATGTGCTTATTGGTCGTTTTAATATCTTATAGAAGTGTGTAACTGAGTCCTTCATCCATATTTTAAAAATCACGTTGCTGGTCTGGGCCCAATGTGATCACAATGGGGAGGTGGCAGCTCCATAATTTTTGACATCTCTCCCTACAAGGATGTCTGATTGCATGAGTCCCTCCAATCCCTCTCTCCACACTCAACCCTCTGGACAAAATGGCTTGAGCCATCCTGTACCCCTCACACCTCCCCCCAAAAAACAACCCTAAAATAATTTCTTCACTGTTGATACTTTGTTTACACATTCTGGATATTGACATGGAAAGGGACCTCAGAGCAGACACAACCAGACACAAAATTTTCAGCACAAAGGCCATTCATTGACTGAAAAGGGGGCAGGCAGAGGGAGGAGGGCTGCCTCTGGATCAGGTAAAAACAACAGATGTCTCATTGGGAGGAATTTGTGAGGAGAAAATGGGGAAGTCTGTGCTAAGATAGGTTTGTATGTCCTGATTGGACATTTTAGTCAGAGTACCCAAATAATGACGTTTGATTGCTAGACCTTAGTGATTGACAGCTAGACCCTAGGGATGAGACTCAGGAATGCATTAGGAATAGGAAGTCCAAATAAGGGAACAGACCTTGGTGGGTAATTATAAGAATGTAATCTAGTGCTGGAGAGATGACTCACTTGTTATGAGCACCAACTGCCATTCCAGAGATCCCGAGTTCAATTCCCAGCAAGCACATGGTGGCTTACAACCATCAATAATGGGATCTGATGCCCTCTTCTGTATGTAAAGACAGCTGCAGTGTACTTATATACATGAAACAAGTAAATAATTCCTTGTACAAACAAATAAACGTTATACTAATAAATAAATGAAATCTGATGATTTAGCAGGGGAGAAGGAGAGTGGAGGGCCTGCAGGCACCATGTTTGCAATGGTCTGGGCCTGTTAGAGACCCTGTCAGACACTCACTATATTAGACATATGGTTTACAAACACTTTCTCCCATCTGGTGTTGTAACTTTCACTCTCTGTAGCGTCATGTGAGGTACTGAGTGTACTAATCTATGGAGTTCAGCAGCAGATTACATGGTTTCATATACAGGAGAAGTCATTACCAAATCCAATGGGCAACTTCCCATTGTACATAGTAGGTAACATGGTTAAGGTATGCAATGCTTACACTATACAGCTAAATATATTCTACTATTTTAAGGAGGTTTTTATTATGTTATAGGAAGTTGTATTACATTTCATTGTATAAGGGTTGAGAACTTGAGCCTAATTTCATGAAAAGAATGGAAATCTGTGAAGTAGATGTCAGGAACTCTAATGATTTCAGTAGGCAGCAGGAGGCTGAGGTCCTGATGTGATGTTGCTTTGCTACTGCAAGGGCTGAGGAGTCCCGTACTGGGAATTATGGGTGTGTTGAATCTACCTCCAGCATCCCATGCTGTGAGGGAGCAGCAATTAAGCAAACCCTGTGTTTTGTTTCCCAAGTGTGATCTGTTGCAGAATGTGCCAATCAGGGTCATAGACTCAACCAGCCATGCTCTTATTTTGGGACCTTTACTTTGGTTTCCTCAGAGGGAGTATGTGAAGGAGCCCTTGCCATGAACCCAAGACTCAGAAACTTGGCTCCAAAACGCTGAATTCCAGACATCCAAAGGCATGGTGCTTTAGTGTACCTATCTGTGTTCTCCTTAGGAGAAAGAATAAGAAATGGAAGTCACGTGGTCAGCAGGACTTCAAGTCAGTACTAGTTAAGATTATCATGGGGTCAGCAGGACTTCAAGTCAGTACTAGTTAAGATTATCACGGGGTCAGCAGGACTTCAAGTCAGTACTAGTTAAGATTATCAAAATGAGGTGCTGATTTGGGGAAATTTAGCACATCAGGAAAATGTGGGGTCTTTTCTATCTGATTAACATAAGATTCTGGGCTTTTTACTCTTCTCCATTTAAATTGTGGTTTTTATTAATTTCTTGAGTTGTCTCAAGAATTTGGAGAAACTGGACTCACCCACACCCCCATCTCCTGGAAAGCTTTTCAGATTTCCCTTCACTCTGGGCTCTGAAAGGAATCACAGCTGTAGGAACTACTAGTAAATCTCCCTTGAGGTAGTATGAAATTTTTCAAAAGAAATCAACTTATAAGTTCTATGTCACAGTAGTAATATTATTGGAATTTCAAACTACATTCAAACAGTATAATAACTTTGGATTGTATCAAACAAGGGAAGCATACATGCAAGAGTATTCTAACTCCTGGGTTATTCTCTGTTATCTGTGGGATTCACTCACTAACAGGGAGGATAGGAAGTAATTTTATCATGTATTCATACAACATTTTTAGCATGTCAAAACACAAATACTGGTGAGTTACAGATGAACTGTGAGAATATTAAATGGAAAAGAATAACTTTGATGTTTGCTATGGTTCTCCTAATGGAAGACAGATTGGATGTGTGGAAAGACATAACTCTCTGTAGACTACAACACTGTATCAGAAGCATGTGTGTCATTCTAGGGCAAGAATCACCTTTGACTCAGGAGGAGGGAACTGGGCCACTGAGAAAATGATTTCCCTCTTAGAGATCATTTTATCAGATTTTTAAACTTCTGTAGTCAAGAGAATCATAGTTTCACAATTTTAAAAAAGTCACAATATTGTGAGCAGATTAACACAAATATTTTGGATAAACAGACCATTGAAAAAGCATTCGTTGTGGTCAGTGCTATGGAGGAACAAAATGCAATAAGACAGTGTTTTATTAGCATGACTGTGCACATGCCCTCCTGTTTGAGCCTGTGATAGTGTCTCCTCTAGCATTATACACTACCAAGTACACTTTCTCTCATTACAGAAAGTGCTCGGCTTGCCTATTCAGGCTAAATATCCTAGAAATGGACGGTCAAAAGCGATTTCTTCTAGTGATGAAAAACATCCCTAAAGCTCAGACTGATACCATCCCCACATGTTCCTGGTCTTGGTCTCTGTCCAGGCTACAGTCAGCTGTGCAGCCTCCGAGAGGTAAAATTCTGACTCTGGCCAATAGGTGGCAGCACAGCTGATTCCTTGTAAGTTGTTTCCAGTTAATATCTGAAAAACGGTTTGTTCACTGTAAGAGCGGTTCTGAGCAGTAAATCTTCAGGCACATTACCACAGATCTGTTTGCTGATGATCCCAAAACCTGCATTCCATTCACTGGTTCAGGAGCAGAGTGAGCTCTGCACACGGCAGAGATTTCTCTCTGGCAGTAGAGTGCTTGTTCTCCAACATCCCACCCTTTCACAGGTTGCTCCATATTTCTGCAGTCATTCCGAGTCTCTTCCTCTCTGGTATATTCTGCACACAGCTGCCAGGTCCTGAGCGAGCATCTCTACCTGCTCTCACTCTCCTCCTGCGTTCCCTGACACAGGCTGCCATTTCCCAAGGGTCTCCAGGAACACCTAGTCTTTTGTAATGTGGTCACTCAGCATAAACAACTCTAGCATATGTATGGGATTGAACCTTGGATATTCTCCAATGATCTATGTGTTGAATCTCTGTTGTCAAGGTAACACTTCTGGAAGAAGGTAAACAAGTTATCCTTACTTGTCATAGGCAAGGCTTTGCCAGAGCCCTATGACATCAGACCTGTGCTTTTGAAGGGAAGGGTGTAGGAACCTTGTCTGTCCTGCCTCTTTTAGCCTATGCTCCCTAACCATGAGAGAGAGTTTTGCTCTATTGTGCACTCAAACCAAATGGTGCAATACCAAAAGCCACAGAGTCAAACAGTTGAGGACTGGAGGTTTGCACACTAGGAGCAAAGTGTCTCTTTTCTCCTTATAAGCAATTAGAATTAGATACTTCTTACTGCAGTGGAGACCTGACTGAATGGTCTTGCCTTACACCTATTGGGGTTTTGAGAATAATTAAATTTTGCACTAAGGTTTATAAACAGAATTTTTAGACAGAGTCTTACTATGCCCTCAGTGGCCTGGAATTTGCTAAAGATGAAAGGCTGGTCTCAGATTGTCCAAAAATCTTCCTACTTGTCTATCTTGAGAGTTTCAATTAAAAGTGTGCAGTACCATGCCCGGTTAACTTGGTTTTTTAAGGAATCATTATACGTTCATGTCTGTGGTGTGGACAGCATAAAACCTCAACAAAGTCTATGCTACAGAGGGACACTCCTATACCAGAACATTTTTGCTGTTACTGAGTCCATGCAAGAAGATAATTCTGCCACCCCGTACATACATCCCCAACACCTAGATCATTCTTTAGATCTTTCTGAACACTAAGCTTCTTTGTGTCTTAGCGCCACCTTGTGGCACAGCCCTGAAATGCACCAGAAGACAACAGCAATCCTGGATGGAAGGAAGGGACCTTGGTCCAAACCATTGAGAGAGGGGCACATGGTGGCCTCTGGGGAGAACTTAAGGTTATTTTCTGTATCGAATAAAACTTTCTATACTACCGGAAGTGAAAGAGTTTCCTGGCTATTGTTGCTGTTGTTATCATTACTTTAAAACAGGTTTCACCTTAAAGGGATTAAAGAGTAGTTAATGCTGGAGCATCATTCATGACCATGGCATGGAAACACGTATCTACCTTATCTCAAATTCCGTGTTCTGGAGAAGAAACAGTGTCATGTGTGTATTGTGTGTGTGTGTATGTTGTGTGTGTGTCTGTCTGTCTGTCTGTATATGATTACAGCATGTGTGTGTGTCTGTGTGTCTTTCTGTCTGTCTGTCTGTATATGATTACAGCGTGTGTGTGTCTGTCTGTATATTGTTACAGTGTGTGTGGGTGTGTGTGTGTGTGTGTGTGTGTGTGTGTGTACGTGCTTACAACACAAAGAAATAAAGTCATAAATCAAGGCAAGTTTAAACTGCTTTGGTGGGTAACCAGAGAAGCAGATACATAGAGATGGGAGAGTGTTTATAAATGTCTAACTCACTATCTGACGACATCCTCAGCTGTTGTTCTGGAAACAGCTAGTAGTCTGCTATGTTGATAACTTCTAGGGGGGTTTTTTATTATTCCCAGATGTTAGTTCAAACTTAATAGCTTCTACAAAGCTTTTATTCTAAGAGGCAAGTTCAGATGCAGAGTGTGGCAAGGAATGGCTGTTTCTGAGGTTGAAAACCTGCCCATGATAGCTGGCCTCTGAACCTAGGAAATTCCAATCTCTGCAGAACTGGCATTCAAACCTGTCCCCCAGCCTGTGAACATGGAGGCTCCTTACAGGAGTCTTGTGTTTAACATCACCAGGGACTGTGTATTTATGGCTTCTAATCTGGTGTTTTCTTTCTCACAGTTGATAAGCTGTGTCAGCTCTTTACTTGACTACATTTACATGAGACTGGGTTTATATGGCACCATTTTAAATGTTGTCAGATTTTCCTGTTTGAGTTTTATGTCAACAAAGAGATCCAGGACAGGGGTGTGGTAAAATATATCACACCAGAGCTCAAAGGATGGGAATTTAGTTCAATTGTCATGCTTTCTGTTGTTACAGCAGTACACCGTGTAAACAATTGTCTATAATGGAATGTTGAAGGTGTTCCTTCCAAATCATAAAATCTGTATTTTATATTACAAGTTTGCATCAGAGAGCACACTGAAAAATTATATTCCAGACAAGACAATATGGAAGTGTCTGCTCTCTCACACTTTGGAAATCATGCGAAGCTCTGATACCTTGACTGGCTAATACTCATCTTCAATTAGTTTTTATTATAATGTGTTTTCAAACCGTGCCTAGAAGTCAATAACATTAGGGATGATACCAGGTTATTTAGACTATTCTAACTGTCTCTATTAAGGATAGCATTCGGCTAGCATCCTTTCCACGTCTGTACCCTCCTAAAGAGCAGAGTTCATGCCATCACTGACATCTGTGGGGACCCTTGTGTGGATGCCAATTTGTACTGAGGAAATCGGAGGTCCCTGTTTTGAGTTCTTAGTCTTGTTCATAAATAAACTGAGAATTGGAGTCAGAAGGAAGATCAAGGACATTTTTTAAATCAATATAGAGGGGCAATCTTCAGGGGAGGCAGGCAGTAGATCTTGGCAGCTCTCCAGAAGAGGAAGCTAGAGAAGAGGGAGATAGAACCAAGTTGTTACAAAGTTGTCATATGGCAAAGGAGGGTGGGACAGCTATAGAGAAACAGCAGGCAAGCCAAGGGCATCAGACAAACAGCACGCTTAGTGTTGGGGAGAGATAGGAGGCAGAGAGATGAAAAGTTACACTTTTCTGAGCAGGTTCTGCAGTGCTGAGGGAAGAGAGCTCTGCAAGGCTCTGCAGAGTCAAGGGTGGGCTTTCTGAGAGCAACAGGCACAGAATCACGCTAGAGGGTAACTGTTCTTATCTCCTCAGCATGGCTTCAGGAAAATGAGCCTGCTGGAAGCTTTGTCCCACTGCCAGGTGACTGACAGGCCCAGCTGATCTAACTCTTAGGGACAGGAAGGAACATTCCTTCTTAGAGATGTTCACACGGTCCTGTTGCAAGCCACACTCAGAGGTGGATTCCATTCACTTAATCATACAGAAATAGCTTTCCCTTAAACCACACACACACACACACACACACACACACACACACACACACACACACACAAACACATACACACATATCATAGAGACTCCAAAATTATTTAAGAGAAGAGGGAAAATGGGGAGTGGATACATGCCTATTTTACCATGAAATCCCAGATCAGTTTCAGAGGTTATCCCTGCAGAACGAGTGTCTTCACAGGAGCCTCAGGCATGCCTTCCTTCCCTTACATATACTTCAAGCAGGAGTGCTCACTTAGAAGGAGGGGAAAATCCCGAGTTTCGCTCTGGCATCTCTGGTCATTAGGACAAGGAAATTTCCTACTTGGAAAGGAGTAAGTGTATTTTCATTCACAACTGGCAGGTCACTGGACGTTAGGGCAGGAACTCAGGCAGGGCAGTCACCAAAGAGTGAAACCTGAAGCAGAGCCCATGGAGGAACCCAGATTCCTCCTCATGGAGTGCTCATTCCGGTGTCTTACACCACATAGAACCACCTGTCCAAGGATGGCCTCTTCCAGAGTGAGGAAGATGCTCCCACATCAACTGTCAATCCGGAAAATGCCTCCACAGACTTGCCTACATTTGGACGGGGACATTTTCTCAATTGAAGTTGGACTTCAAAGACAAATATAGCTCATGGCAAGATGACAGATCAAAACTAGATCATGTACAGAGAACATGATCTTATTCAAAGTCATTTTTCTTACACTTGTTTGTCAGCATGCTCAAATATGTGAGGTCAGAGGTCACCGTGCAGGAAGTGGTGCCATCTTGACAACATATGGGTGCAGGGTATTGAACTCAGGTTGTCAGCCTCATGGCAGTGACTTTACACATTGATCCAATTCTGGCCAGTTTCTAGTAGGGTTTAAGGAGTGAAGACAGCGTCTGCAGACAGTATATACATGCCTGGTGAGTAAAAGGTTAGTAAAATCCTAATTCTGTCTGGTGGAATAAGATAATCAGATTCTGTGTTCATTGGCTGGCATTCATGTGGCTCTCTGCTTTGGAAACCTGGAGTGACTCTGGATTTTAGCTCTCAGCCTAAACTTCCAGGATTAACCTTTGAAAGTGCTCAACCTGGTACACCACGAGGGGGCTCAAGCTATTTTGTTGTTCACATTTAAGTTTGACCTGACTAAGACAATGACCTTGGAGAGGAAAAACAAGCACCACCAACAAGAACAGGACAGAGTAGCAGTAATCCTGGAATTCCACTTAACGTTGTCTTGAAGAGACATGTCAGGAATAATCTAAGTAGGCATGTCAGAGTAATTTTAGAGTGGTGGGAACTTTAAACAGTCAGTAGAAACTAAGAGCACTGGCTGTTCTTCCAGGGGACTTGGGTTTCATGCTTAGCACACACATGGACCTCATACCCATCTGAAACCCTACTTGTAGGGATCTATCACCCGACCCTGGCCTCTGAGGG
>NC_000086.7:135428812-135446312 GCF_000001635.26 Mus musculus
TATGCATGCATACACACTTGCACCTAACACATGCAGGCACACACACACACATCTAACATATGTATGCACACTCACACACAAACACCTAACATATGCAGGCACACACACACACTTAACACACACACACACACATAACATATGTACTCACACACATACACCCACACCTAATATACGCATGCTTTCCTGGTAGTTTCTTTGCTGCCTGAGTGGGAGGCAATTCTCAGCACTGAGGGACATCAGGTGTGTTCTCTGGAGACCCCAAGATGGCTTCCATTACACAGACAGAGCTTGGAGGTCTCAATGCGTTGTGCATTTCTGTATCTCTACACTGTGCAGCCTCTCTCCTCTGATTCTCTGCCACCAAGGTATCCACCTACCCCAGTCTCCCCAAGAAACACAAGGGAGAGACCTCTTGGCTCCATCTGGTGGAATTGAAACTCTGGCATGCAGAAACAGTGGAGAATGTGTGGCTCTTTGGGATAACACTGTGCTTCCTGTCAGCTGCTGCCTGCCCTGAACTTCTTGGGTTTGTCCGTTGCTAACTGCTAGTTCTGCTGGGGATGGCCATTGCTTGTGACTGGCAGAATGTAAGTGTGTATTTTCTCTTTCACAAAAGGTTGTGTTCTCTAGATCTGGCTCTGCTGCTTGTACCTAGGTCTTTAAATTCTTTTAATTAAAGGAGAGTTGCACCATCCCCCACTCCTCTCTCCAATCCCTGTCCTGTCACCTCTGTTCCCCCTAAAATTTGATAGCCTCTTACCTGCTGTGTGTTTTTAGTGCTGTTGTGGGTGTAGCTTCCCTGACATGGATAGAAGGCCCAATCTTGCACCAGACCTTCCTGGTATCTTACACTTTTTGCCTCCTCTCCCACTATGGTCTCTGTGCCTAGCATATTAGGGCTGTGTTGTATGTATATGTATCATTTCGGCCTGGGCAACCACAATAAGATTTTCTGTTATAAATTAGGCCCTCATGCCCTCCCAATAGCTCCACGTGAAAATATATAATCACTTGAAATGCTACTCAAAAATTTGCACACATCTTAAGCTTAGTAGAAGATAAGACTGAAACTGAACAGATATGGAAATTTGCTCCTGATCCCCTATCTAACCCTCTACCCAGTATGCCAAACACAGTTGAACCAGAACATTGGGTAGGAGCTCTGGGTCAGTTCATTTGTCCCTGTCATACACCCCATCTATCATAGGGCCTCACAAGTTTAACCCAATCCAGAATTCTAATTAAAGATCCCTCAACCCCACTTCCCTGCCCAATGCTCACCCAACCACCACTAATGGGCCCTGACAATGCACACATATATATATAGTTCCTGGCCCAGAACTATACAGAGAGACCCTGAGCCAAGTTCCTTCCTACTCACCCGATCCTCTGTCAGTCATCCCATTTATCTCATTAAGTTGCATTAGGATAGCTGTGAGTCAGACTTAGAATCTAAACAAAAACTTCAGGTCATAATCCAAGGGCAAGTCAGCACCTTCCCTTCCTGAACTGTCAGTCATTTCACTCAACCAATCTGGAACAGCATGAAATAAAAACCTGGAGTCAAAGTTGGACCTCCAGGAAGGAGTCCCCTGATCCAGCTTCCCATGATACCATGCAGTGTCTGGGCCCTGAAGATGCATGGAGCCCAAGCCAGGAGCTCAGTTGGAGACACTCAAAGACACCCCACTCTGTTTCCTTGCTTATCTATTAGGTTTGAAAGAGAAACATCCTCTCTAGTCACAAATAATTGATCCAAGCTAGTGCTACTGTTTTTCAGAGGCATAGTGGGTATAATGTCAATGGAGGATGTGTTCTGGCCAGTTTGGGTACTTCCTGGTGGATCATGTGTGCACCCATTCAGGAGGTATCTGGACTCTCAAATGGAACACACACACACACACACACACACACACACACACACACACACCAGTTAATTTTAAAATGCCTTGGCTATTTCAAACCTGGGCATTCTAAAACAGTCCCCTGCTACCCCAGGCACAATTGGGGATGTTGCCATTGGTCACTTATCCAATTTTCTACATAGCTCATTGGCTTTATTTCCTGCAGCTCCTACATCCATCCATATCCCACCACTTCATGGAAATTTTTCCTTCTCCTCCCCTCTACTACCTAGCCATGCAACTGTAAGGGTCCCATCCCATCTCCTTTGCCCAGTCATTGCTGATACTGATTGCTCAAAAACCAATTGGGAACAAAGACCTTTAGCATTTGGACACACAGGTTCCTGATTGAATCATAACATTAGAACCAATCTCCAACAGGAGGTATGCCCCTAGAGTTATGCTGTGTGAGTTTAAGAACTTGTACCATTCAGAATCCACTGTTTCATGTATGCAGTTCAAGATGTGAACTTTCAGCTGCCATGCCTTCATTCTCTGATCAGGAATTCATGTACCTCTGGAATGATAAGTCCAAATAAACTATATTTACAAGTTGCATTTGTCACTGTGTTTCATCATAGCAATATAAAAATAAGTAATACATTGATAATAATACAATACAAAGCAGAAATCACTTGTAGTCTGAAACTAGAGCCCTAGAGTAGCTCAATGCTGAAAACCAAGAGTCACTTGCCTAGATGACAAACTGACAAGTGGGATAACAGTAAGTATCCAAACACACTCTCCCCCAAAATTGGGACAAGACATATAGACCAAGAAATACCATAAGCATGCGAACTCTAAATGTGTAGATCCTGTCGCAAAACACAAACTGCATGAATAGCCATGATAATATACAGCTTTCTCAAATCAACACTTTACAGATTAATATTCTAAGCAACATAGATGGTTATATATAAGAATTTCAAAATGGCAATTGTCAATATTTCCAAGGAACTCAAAGATGATAGAAAAAATGTCTGAATGAAGACAATGAAAAAAAACAGTTAAATAAGGTAATGAAAAAAGTTCAATGCATGAAAAAAATTTGAGATAGAAAATTAAATGTAAACTCAACTGAAATAATAATTTGTGTGTGTGTGTGTGTGTGTGTGTGTGTGTGTGTGTGTGACAGTAACAAAAAAAAATCCCATAATGAAGAATATATTAGGGTAGAAAAAAATCATTACTTAAAAAAACAAAATTGTTTAAACAAACACATATAAACACACACCAAAAACAACCAAAACAAACAAACAAAAACACCCCACCAGAACACCAGGAACAAAGGACCCAGTAAATCTGGAACAGAATGAAAACAGCATGGCTCTGGCAAATAGTTATAAAGGAAGAAAGAAAACATGGTAAAAGAAATAGAACATATGTTTCACAACATCATGAATGACTAAATAAATGGTCTTAAGAAACCTCAGAGACACTGATAAGTGGATATCAGGAAAAAAGCTAGCAATACGTATGGTAAAATTCACAGACCACATGAAGCTCAGGAAGAAGGAAGATCAGAGTGTGGATACTTTGGTCCCTCTTAGAAGGGGGAACAAAATACCAATGGGAGGAGTTACAGAGACAAAGTGAGGAGCAGAGACTGAAGGAAAGGCCATCCAGAGACTGCCCCACCTGGGGATCCATCCCATAAAGAACCAATAAAACCACACATTATTGTGGATGCCAACAAGTACTTTTGCTGATAGGAGACTGATATAGCTGTCTCCTGAGAGGCCCTGCAAGTGCCTGACAAATACAGAAATGGATGCTCATGGTCATCCATTGGACAGAGCACGGGGTCCCCAATGAAGGAGCTAGAGAAAGTACCCAAGGAGCTGAAGGGGTCTGAAGCCCCATAGGAGGAACATTAATATTAACTAACCAGTGCCCCCAGAACTCCCAGGGACTAAGCCACCAACCAAAGACTACACATGGAGGGACCCATGGCTCCAGCTGCATATGTAGCACAGGATGGCCTTGTCAGACATCAATGGGAGAAGAGGCTAATGTGACCTTCAGACCATTTTAAAAGTCTAAAGTACAAAGATTCTTCTGAGATTCAAAAAAAAATCTCCTCATATTATGTCCCCCCACAATAAAAAGAAAACTATATACTTGCAACATACAATGGTACAGAATATTCATTACCAAAATATAACTAGAAGGGCCTCTAACTCAGTTGCTAATATGATTACTTTCTTAAGCCTCTTGAGCTGAAACTCAATATTCTACAATGCTCAGAGCATTTTTTCTTTCTTTTTGGACATATGAAATAAAGTAGATAGTAGGATATGAGTAAATTGGATTATAATGTGAAAAAGAAAAAATAGAGAAGAGTAAAATCAGCATTCTAGGATAAAAATTGGATATTATATAATTAGGGGTTGTTATCTTTATTGATAGCAATATTTTAACGTGAATATTCTCTCCTTGAAATATCAACATAAATATTGTAATGGTGGGGAGCAGGGGGAAGGGGAAGTGAATAGGGGGGTTTCAGAGGACAAACTAGGAAAGAGGGTAACATTTGAAATGTAAATAAAGAAAATATCTAAAAACGTAAAAAATATTATAATGCTTTCTCTGTACAGAGATCAAAACACGTATTTTAAACCCTTATTTCTACTGTCTGTTGTCGTTCTTCGTGGTTTTCCTTTTGAAAATATTTTGTCCCTTTGCTGCTTAGTTTTGTTTTAAATAAGAAGAGGTCATCTCTCCAGCATCCCAAATTTTGTGACTACAGGCATCTTTGCAAGCTTTTTGACAAGAGGAAATAGTGTGCTAAGGTAGAATCCTGTTTTTCCAATTAGTGATCCGTGAGTTCAAGTGAAACACTTACTGTGGACAGTGATTCTGATGGCGCGTTATCTGAACTTGACACCTGGTATAATCTGTGGCTAGGTGGAGGTTATGCCTCACTCACAGTTTATTTAAGTTTGAGTGATAACTGTTTTCTTTTTTTTTTAATCTAAGACAATCTTGGCAGGTGGAAGGACACATACGCTGAACGTGCTGGCAATGCGGTCCATGGTGCGGTTTAGCGGAAGGATCTGGAGACAAGTCAGCTGACCCTGAGTAGCCAATGAGAATTCTCCAGTTGCTGCTTTAAATTAGAGCCGTGGCCATTACAGGAGCCGTCGCCATTATGACTATGGTGCCCCCGCTACAGGGAAAGCCTCGCGGATACCGAGGGGCTGCCAAAGTGGAGGACATGGAAGTCAGAGGGCTTAACTGCTTGGGTAAACTACAATAGTCTCTTTAAATAAGTTAAACTTGTTTGGGGGCTGAATGGCCAGGGTAGAGGGATTAATCTGTGGTCCGAAAGGATCGCTCCGAAAGGTACTGAATCGGCTCTCATGCCCTGCGCGTTTGTTTCGAGGAAACGGTTTCTCTGAACTTAAATTATGGGACTAATCATTTCCTACTCCCCTTTTAAGGTTCTCCATATAACCTTTAACCTCCTCTTCAAAAATTTATATTCCTGAGAAGGACTTGGTGACATTTCAAAGACTGTGGCACGAGGTTTTGAAGTTCTACGTCAACCTACATTAACGTGGTGAGAAGGTTTGTATGAGTCGGGCCTTTAAAACAGTAAGGACTGAACTGTGTAGATATGTAGTTATCTTTGTACAGTATTTATTTATTTATTTATTTATTTATTTTGGTTTTGTTGTTTTGTTTTGTTTTTTTCCCATCTGTCAGTTCATGTTATTTTTCTGAGCTGTTTAGACACCAAGGGTCCCGGTTTAGAAAGGCTTTAATATGCTGATATCTTAAACCTTTCCCTCATGTTGTGTTACCGAGGTTTCCGTACATCTCATCCTGCATTAGGGTCTTTGATCAATTTTGAATACTTTTGGTGAAGAGTCCGGGAGAGGTTGCAATGAATGTCCATCTAGGTTTCTTTAGCTACTTTAACCAGCTCTGTTTGTTGAAACAGTTTTCTTCAATACAAGTTTTTTGGCATATTTTCAAAAACCTAAGTGGCCGTGGCTGTATAGTTGTATTTCTGAGTCATCTATTCCAATCACGGGGTCCACATAGCTCTGTCTGTTGTAATAACATTCATTTTTGTTGCTATGGCTCTGCAGCCTGAGAGCAGGTGCTGTGCTCCCTCGAGCATTGCCTTTGCAGGACGATGACTTTGGCTATCTACAGTCTTTTGTTGTTGTCTCCTTATTTTGAGCCGTTGTGTTCCTTCAAGCTAAATATAATTGGGATTTTGCAAGGCATTGCATTCTTCTGTAGGTAACTTTCAGTAACATGGTCATTTTGCTGTACTATGTAGTGGGAAGCCTTTCACTCTGTTAGGGTCTTTTTGAGTTTCTTCGTGATTTAAAGTTTTCACTGTTCAAGTATTTAGCTCCCTTAGTTTGGATTCTTTATAGGTGTTTTAAGTTTTTGAAAACACTGCATGGGATTGCATTTCTGCTTAATTTCTCAGTAGCAAAGTTTCTGGTGAATATGAACTCGACAGTTCTTTATGTTGCTGTGCATACTGCTTTTCTTGGTGAATGTGTTAAAGCACATCTTAGTGCTTGTGTTCAACTGTTGGTACTCTTAAGTGTAGGAGCTTATCATTTACCCACAGAGAGATTATTTAACCTTCTCCTTTATGTTTATAGCCCATTTACTTCTTCACTTTGCATTACTGCTGTAGGCAAAGCCTTCAAGCAGAATAAAGGGGTTTAGAGAGCAGGTCCCATTCTCTTATCCATTGACTTTAGATGAAATGGTTTCTGCTTTCACAGTTTAGTGTAATGTGCACTACACGTTTGTTATATAGAACCATTTTAAGTTGAGGTGTGCTCTGAGACTCTTCAGGGCTGCTGTCACAAGCAGATCTCTAGCTTTTCTCAAGGCCTTTTCAGTGCATCCTTCCATTTTTAGGAATGCGACATATTTAAGCAAGCATAACTTTCTGCACCGTTTCATTTTTCATATAATCCTACAATCTCTCCTCTAAATGAATCTAAGGGCTGTATTACCTCTATTGATTTCTGTATCATGAAGCTCCTTTTGGCACTGATAGGAAACCAGTTTGATCATTATAATTTTGCTATAGGCTGTGAGCATGCTGTGAGCAAGACCTAACCTGAGCTATGTTTTCTCAGAGTTTCACTTTATTATTTATTTCTTTGTATGGTATTGATGTTTAAATGGAGAGTTTCCTTGACTCTTCCTTCTAGTCCCAATATTCATTAGGTTAAATGATGCAGTTTCCCGGTGAACTTTTCTACCTGTTTTTTTTGTTTGTTTGATTTTTTAGCTCTAATATTTTTATATTTTTATTCTTTGTTTTCAAATGTGTTTTCTTGCTGATGTTCTCATGTATATTTCTAGTTTGCATCTCTATTTCCTTAGCTACATTCCTTCACCTGCTATTTTGTATCTTCTTTGAAACCACTGAATCTTATTTTGTGCAGAGTTTGAATTCTCAGTGCAGCTTTCCAGTCACTTCATTGTCTCTAGTTTCAGCAGTTACATTTAAGGGGTTATGATCGTTTCCAGGTTTTCATAGGAACTGGGCTTCTGTGCTCTCATTTCTACATCACTCGCTATTGGTATTTCTTCTAGTTTTATTTGGAAATGTTAGTGAACAGCTTCCTCTTCCAGGCTAAATCTTCAGTACTGTCCAGAGGACAGAAATAACCACTATAACAGCTGAAACACCAATACAGACCATGTCTGTAATAGACATGAAGTTAATTAAATCCAACTACCTCAGCTCAAATGAGAATAGAGCAGAAAATATAAAGCTAGTGTGCAGTGAGCCGTAAAGTTAAAACTGAATGTGGGTCAGAGTAGAAATAGTAAATGCATGAAGTTAATTAGGTGAGTGGAGGAATCTAAGAAGAAGAAGCAATGCTGAATAAAGGAAAGGAAAGTGGAGAAGAAAAATGGAAGCCTGTTAGAAAGAGGAGGGGAACGAGGGAAAGAGGGCATTAATCAGAAGATATGTGTGAACAAAACTAGGTAAATGTAAAGACAGGAATAAAAAATAGAAGGTTTAAAATGCCAGACACTCTTACTGAGGCTATGGAGTGCTAACAAAAAGGCACCTATCATGACTGCCATTCAGAAGTCCCAAGAAGCAGCTGAAAGAGTCAGATGCAGTTATTTGCACCCAACCAATGGACAGAGCAGCCGAACCCTGTTGTTGAATTAGAGAAGACTAAAAGAAGTTGAGTAGAAGGGACATCCTACAGGAGGACCCTCAGTCTCAATGAATCTGGACCCCTGAGACCTCTCAAACAGTGGACTACCAAACACACAGCTAATATGAGGCCCCCAACACATATACAGTAGAGGACTTCTGGGTCTGTGTTAATTCAGAAATGATGCACCTAACCCTCAAGAGACTGGAGGTCCCAGGGAGTTTAGAGGTCAGGTGGGGTGGTGGTAGGGGCATCCACGTAGAGTCGTGGTGGGATGGGGAGGAGGTATGGGATGTAGAGCAGCCGGAGGGTAGATGAGGGGCGTGGAATGTAATATGGGGCATATAAAACAAAATAAATATAAAATAAATTTGAAAAAAGAAAAATGTAAATTTTAAATGATTCAAAGGCATAGCAGAAAAAAAGAATAAAATACAATGAGCAAAATATCTTTTAAAGCGTCTCTCTCTTAGAGATGCTTATTTCTACGTTGCAGTATTCCAACTGAATATTTACATTGGATTTTCTCATCTTTATTAACTTGTGTATGTGCGCTGATCCCTGATCACTCATAGATCAGTTGTCTATCACAGTTCTCTTCCGTTTAGGGGCTTTAATTATGCTCTCTCTCTCTCTCTCTCTCTCTCTCTCTCTCTCTCTCTCTGTCTCTCTCTCTCTCTCTCTCTCTCTCTCTCTCTCTCTCTCTCTCTCTGTGTGTGTGTGTGTGTGTGTGTGTGTGTGTGTGTGTGTGTGTGTGTGTGTGTATGTGTCCCAAGAATCTCTGGTATGTATTCATAGCTTTTATACCTGTAGGGGTGGCAGGTTCTCACTCTTTCCAGAGACTCTCCATGCACGTGGATGAAGATCATACATGTGTTTTTAAGAGATGAGTTGGGAAGGAGCAGGCACTGAGATTTGTGTTGGGGGTTTGATCTTAGTGTGTTCTTATTCCACCCAGCAGGAGACAGTCTGTGTGAGAGAAGAAGTTAATGAAACCTTAAGGTCTTTTCTTAACATGACATCTCAGTTTTATATGTTCCTATGATATTGATTTATGTTTAAACTATAGTTTGTGTGTTTGCATGGTATGTGTTTCAGCACAAGTGGGTGTATGTCAAAGAGCTCTGTGGAGGTCTCAGGAAAACTCTTTACAGTAAGTTCGCTGTTTTGTTATTAAAGGGAAAAGTGGTGAATATTTTGATTCTGTGTTTCTTTTTGCTTTCTCAGAATCACAGGTAACTTAATAGTTTAGTATTTTCTATTTGCAAGGCAATGATGGTATCACTGGTGTCTGGATTTGCCCATCGAAGACTTTTGTGATGGCTTGTGTACTTTTGAGATAAACTATCAGAAGTCAGAAAACAAAATTGTCTTCTGATAACCTAGTGATCATTTCTACTGACATTTTATTACACACACATATTTATGTATACATACATATGAAAAAGGGTTGTATGTGTATCCATGGAAAAATAGACCTTAATATACTCACAAACCAATTTCTATGCCCTACAAGTAGACATCTCTAGAAGTGGATGTTTTATTCCCTATATATGGTACACATAGTTATCTATGTTGCTAACAATGGTTGCAAAGAAAATACTGTGGATATCTGTCATGTTTTCTAAATGTTTCTCACTGAAAATGTAGGTTCATTATGATGGACACCAAGGACCCGCCCACACTATTGGATCTTGCTACACAGAGTCTATTGAGTAATGAGCATGCAGCAATCCAAGCCCTGGAGGAGATCCCAAGGGAGCTTTTTGTCCCTCTATTCACTGCTGCCTTCACGGGTAGACACAAGAATATACTGACAGCAATTGTGAAGGCTTGGCCTTTTGCCTGTCTCCACATTGGGGCATTAAGTGTGCAGGAACCCGAGCGTGAACTCCTGAAAGCCTTGATTGAGAGTCTTCAGTTCCTCCCTGCCCTGAACTCAGCTACTAGGTAAGAGCTGGTATAATAGAGAGAGAAAGAGAGTAAGTCACAGGAGAATATCCCTATATCTGCTATCCTCTCAGATGTAGTATATGCAAATAGTGAAAAAGTTAACAGGACTGTTAGTCCAGTATATGAGGTCACTTTAACACAGCTGTCAGGACTGTTAGTCCAGCATGTGAGGTCACCTTAACACAACTTACAGTGTTGAATATGGCATGTAAGTGATTGAGGACACTATTGGTGGGAGTGAAGTATGGTATTCTTTGCATTAAATAAAAATATGAATATTAAGATTGCTGAGAATTTCCGGAGAATAGAGAAAGAACTAGTGCTCTTTACTTTTCTTGGGAAGGAGTTATTGGCAGTAAGTCTATGTAAACAGTGTAGGCCAAGGGCTGCAGAGATAGTTTAGCACATAAGAGCAATAGCTGCTATTACAGAGAAGTTCAATTCCCAGGACCCATAATGCAGCTCAAAACTGTAACTTCAGTTCTATAGGATCTGATACCCACATACAGGATAAACTCCAATGCACATGGAGCAGAAATACAAATAAAACCTGAAGTGTAGACCAAGAATAAAGTGATTTGACTTTTCTGAGCCCACAGTAATCCATGAAATTTAGGCAATCCCAAGGTAGGTTTTGTTCTGCTCACTGCTGCCTCCATGGATGGGATCTCTAAGACCCTGAGAGCAATGTAAAGGTTTGGCCCTTTTTCTGTCTCCACATGAGAACATTAAGTACACAAAGGGATCTTCAGATGTTTCTTCCAAGAACTCAGCATTTATGTGAGAATGTGTATAATTCACACATGGTAAGATAGTGAAACATTATAACAGAGCCTGTTGCAAGAGAACAGCAGTTAGTTATGCTGTTCTATTGTCCACAGTTAGTAATGGCAACTGCTGAAAATGCATGTGAGGTGGCTGGTCTGTCAGTTGAGATTATCTTAGAAACTCTGATGTCTTATGGAGGGTTTTAATTGTGTAATAGAGGTGAGTGAGGCTACTATTGATAGATGTACATAATGGAGACATTGCAAAGAAACAGGTGAGCAAGATTTGTGAGCATTGGGTGCTATAGAAAATAGGAAAGGATAAAGTATTTGCACAGGAAAGTTGTGCTGGTACCTAGTATATGAAATGATAGAGGAAAAACATTATTTTGTCACTACATT
This sequence comes from Mus musculus, assembly GCF_000001635.26. Classification (NCBI taxonomy): domain Eukaryota; kingdom Metazoa; phylum Chordata; class Mammalia; order Rodentia; family Muridae; genus Mus; species Mus musculus. The sequence goes on from NC_000086.7 coordinate 135,440,003, forward strand.
ATATTACTATTGTTCCTGCTTGGTTATATTAATGTTTGTCACCCCTCAGATCCTCTGTTTTTTGTCTCCTTTGGTTTTGCTTTGTTTTGTTTTGTTTTGTTTTTTTCTTTTTTCTTTTTCAACCTACAGGAGCCCTAAACTGAGGATCCTAGATTTAAGGCAGGATGCTGGCTGCAAGACCGTATGTCCTGATATCAGTACTAATTCGACAATTTGCTTTCGTTCTTGTGCTCACTCTGAGCACTCTATCTTCAAAATTGAAGGCCAGGAGAGTCTTTCAAGTTCCAAGTCTGAAGCTCAGCCCTCTAGGCTGCCTATGGAATTGATAGTGGACATTTCCCTTGATGGCACTTTGAGGGAAAGGAATTTTTTTGCTTTGCTTCAGAATAAAGTAGAGCAGAGCCTAGGCTCTCTGCACCTGTGCTGCAGAGATTTGCAAATTAATAACTTGTGTGAATGCAGACATGCATTAAGCCATCTGGATCTGAAATGTGTTGATCACCTTGCAGTTGATGAGTCTCCTCTTACTGAAGTCACCAAACTTTTATCTCATACAATACAGCTGGACAGTCTTAGCCTGTCTAAAATCGCTTGTAGATCTTTGAATGGGAGAACCTTTAGAAATTTTATCACCCAACTGAGTCGTATGAACCACCTGAAGGAGCTCAGCTTGTCTTCATTCTGCCTCACAGATCATCTTGAAACTGTCCTGAGGTAAGGGCTTGGGATAGATACTGGGTTTCAATTACTATTCAGTTTTTAAGATGAGAAAAATAATCCTTAGATACTCTTAAGCTTCCCAGAACCCTGTCTCCTACCTCAGCATGGGTAATGCTGGGAGTTTGAAACCAACCAGGAAAGGCCGTCTTTCTATAATTGAAGAGAAAAACAGGCTTTCAAAAACCTTAGCCAGCTAAGCATGGCCAGGCTGCCATTTATGGACTGGCAAAAGGGTGCTTCCAGCTGGTTGCTCCTTCTGTCCTATCTGTTCCAAGCAGGTGAACTAGTTCCACACTTGATTGTCCTGTAATTACAAAGTAGATAATATTTTCACTAAGTCTTCAACGACCCTATAACAACATAGTGTACACTTTGTAAAGGTTAAAATATTATATGTGAGAGTGTTAAATTGTATTTTACAGACTCACAAGTCTATTAAGTTTGTGAAAGATCACATCATTAGTTGCTAATACATTATAAGCTTAAAAGAGTTTATTCTATGTTCATGAATATTGTTCTCCTTACCTAGTCCTCATTTTTCAGAAGAACTTTTGTGTTCCCTCCCTACAGAGTACTATCTGCTGATTTGGAGTTCTTATATCTACCGTTCTGTGGACTTTCTTACAGTGACTTCAAGTTTCTCTCTGAGTGCTCTCAAGTCAGTCATTTAAAGTTGCTGAATGTCAACAACAATCCAATATATTGGGAAGATTGTGAGCCATTTTATTATCTCCTGCAGAATGTTTCTAGCACCTTGCAGCATCTGAAAATTTGTTATTGCTTTTTAACAGATTCTACAATCTCTGTTCTTATCCCAGCCCTAACCCGGTGTTCTCAACTTCGAGTGCTTCACTTTTATTCAAATCAAATTACCATGGGTATGCTTATGAGAATTCTTGAGCTATTAACACCATTGAAGGAGCTTAAACATGTGATTTATCCCATCCCTGTCCATTGCTATGGGAGGTGGCATTTTCAAGGCAGTTTAGATAGACAGAAGGTTGAAGATGTGCAGAGACAATTGAACTTAATGCTACAGGAGGCAGAAAGGAGTGATATGAATTGGATCACTTACTCTGATTAAATTACAAAGTCCAACACAGTTTCAACTTGATATGTTCCCATTAAGGGCTTTTTTTCTTAATACCATAGACAGAATATATAAGGTTCTTGTGTTGTAGGAGAATACAATTAAGAAGTATAGGTTGTAACTGATTTCTATAGAGAATAATTTACAAGAAGATAGAGGACGTTGAGAGTACCTATGTGTCTCTCAGCTATTGTCGTGGATAGCATTTCATCTCACCAAATAAATTTTAAGTAGAGGATATGGAAAGTTTTTGTTATGAAATACTAACAACACCCTGTCCTCACTGAGATTTGCCTGTGGATACTTAGTGCCAGTTGTGACAATATAACTTTTCCTGCATGTGAATTTGGAGGCAGGTGGCAATTGAAGCCAACACTTTTTATTGCATAAGTTGTATTAAGTTTCTATATTTCAGCTGTCTTCAGTTGTTTAAAGGAAACCAACTGGATTTAACAGTGAGAAAAAGTATTTGTAACTACTACCATTAAGTGGTTCAATTTTTATTTCATATTCATTGATTAAGGATTAGTTTGAGATATAATTACTGAACCACTGACTGTGGTTTATCGGTTGTTAAAGCAACTAGAAAGGTGTTGTACACACTTAGACCCCAAGCTTCATCTTCCCAGCTCTTAGTACATATTCTCTTCAATGCAAAACAGACTTTATGATGTTGGATCTCCTCAGCAGGATTCAGGGATTCAACATTGCCATCTTGGAGGCATGCTCTCACATCTGTTTGATATCTACCATCTGGCCTCCTGCAAAATGCCTGGTATAGCAGACTGGTAGGGAAGAGAACTTTGTTTCTTTGTTTTAGACGTTTCACTAAGGTTGTTTGACTCCACTCCTTTGGAACTTTGGCGAGACAGAATATGATTAGGAGTTTTGACAGAGGGAGTTCCTTTCAACTCATGAGGCCAGGGAGCAGACAGAGAAGCCTGAGTCCCCACACAGCCATCAGGAGTGCAATTTCATTGATTTGCATCCTTGAACTACCCTGACATAAAATTTCTACCACCTACCCTGGAGCCTTTCTTGAACTAGCCTGCTCAAAGATTTCAACTGCCTGCATTGGAACCATCAGCTTGAGACCAATATGAACTTGGAAAGACAGGAGTCCAGCCACAACAACCACTATTATTCCTTTTGAAATTTTTTTCTTTTACCACTAGTTCCTTCATGGTATACTTGACTCAGTTTGAAATTCTGATTTTTTTGTATGGAACTTTCCACATTTGCCATAATATTGTGTAGCAAATGCATTATGCATGGAGCTGTTTAGAGTTGAAACTTCAAATACGATTACCATAAATAGAAAAGCATGTAGTTTGCTCAAGACATAGTGTGAACAAAGCATATATACCTATCAATTAGGATGCTATTTTTGTTAATGTATTGAAAAGTTAATACACTAAATTGCAAAAACATAGAAAAGTGTATACATTTAGTTTGTTCCTGTATATGTCTACATCACTGCATTTTAATGACATATAAGTTTAATGAAAAAATCCTTTATGGGGTCTTTTTATAAATAAAGCTAACTGCATTTAAAAATCTAATAAGAAAACCAGAAGCAACAGTGTGTCTATATTGCTTTAAGTTTGAAATTATACTGGATTTCAGATCAACTAAATAAAACTGGGGTTAAAAGCTACAGAATTTTGTTAACAGTTCTCACATGTCAAGATGATACTGAACTATACTGTAGAGATACAGAGCACTAAAATTTATCTGGAAAATTAACATTTGTGTTGATTACATTTATTTGTTAATAGATTTTCAAATTCAAGTAGCAACTTAAACAAAAGCCATGTGCAAAATTCTGGTGTATGATTTGTTAATAAAGCATTTGAAAGACTCAAAAGCAAGAATGGAGAATTAATGACATTCATCTTTTTCATATTGCTTATATATTAAAATGCAGAATTTAATATTCCAATGTCAATGTAACCAGCAAATGTTTTATAATGCTTTCTTGTTAACATCACATTATTTTGTCATCTTTGAGTAAGTAAAATGTTACTAAAATTTAAGTCCATGAGATTCATTTAATATTTTTGTTTAGGTTTTCTTCTTTCCAATGTGATTCTATACATTTTCTGGGCATAACATATATTCTCAATTCCTTGCTTTCATCTGATTTGAAAATAATCTATCCTCAGGAATGATTAAAACATTTTTCAAAAGTTTTTATTGGTTCTTCGTGAATTTCACATCATGCAACGCGATCCCACTCATCTCCCCTTCCCCACAGACCCATCCTCCACACTTGCAACCTCTCTCCAACATATTTTTTTAAAAATGTCCTCTTGGAAGGTAGAGTGTGTCAGTGTGTCCCACAGTATACCCTTTTGTCCAGGCATCGTTGCTTGCAAATATTAATTGCAATGACTTGTTATTCTCATATGAGTCCTTTGATTTCTGCTACTCTGTTGATAAGGGACCTCATTGGGTCTCTTGGATATCTTGTTGTTGCCTTGTGTCATGGAGATCCTATAGTTTTGGATCTGTAGAACTAGCTCCTTCGTGTACTTCAGAAGTTCAGTGATGTAGTTGTTGTTGAGGTGGGCCAACTCAAAGCCCTGGATCTGGGCTTGAGAGGTATCTGAGCTGGCTGTTGCAGCCAGCTAGAGTGTTGCAGCCAGTGAGGGCTAAGGCCAGTTCTACCACTCTCATGACCTCAGGGCCATAGATGCCAAGGAACTAGGGACAGGAGGAGGGCTGACTCTCCCACACTCATACCTCGGGGGCCAGCCAGCTCACACACAGTCTTGCACTGAAGACCAGCTCTACTGTGCTGCTCAGGTGAGGTGGAAGGCCAGCTCTCCTGAATGATGCAGCTGCTGAGGGACAGGGGGAGGAGGAAGGAGTGTATCTCTCCTTCATCCATGCCACTGCATGGGAGACAAGTGGTAGGGCCAGCTTTCACTCCCTTTTATCCTTGGGGAATGTCTCACCTACAACTTCAGCAATGTGCACAGCCACTCGAGTACTGTAGCTGGCTAGGGGTTAGCTCTTCTGCTCTTCTACAACCAGGGTCAGCTCTTCTAGAATGCCCAGGTGAGGGCTTGGGCCTGTTCTGCAAACCCCTCAGACATCAGTATGTCCCCCGGTGACAGCACAGATCAGGGACATCCATCTGGACTTTGGAGCTAACAGACCCCTACTGCTTCAGGGTACAGACACAGGTGTGGTCCTCAATGGAAGCCCTGGCCCAGGACCCCACCAAGGCCCCAGGTGGCATTACTGGCGACTCACATCAAACCATTCCTCACCATTTTCATGTCTCCAGTTCTGCCTCTCTTCATTATGCCCACATCCTTCTGTTTCTCTTCCATTTCTCCACCACTTACTGGCTCCTCTGAGAGGCACCTGAGGTCTTAGTGTCTGGTGTTGTCTCAGGAATGGTCAGGAGTGCTATATCTTGCTCCTGAATAGTGGCACCAGACAGGGGTAATTTTCGAATCTGGTCTACCCATCCCCACACATGTGCTGTGCAGAACTGGTGGTGATCTGGCTTGCTCATCTACTGGCCCACCAGAGTGCCCCAAGGCAAGGGTCATCTGTCTCAGGCTCACTCCTACTCAGGACCCTAAGATTCAGGTGAGGCTCTTCTAGTCTCAGTTTGCTCCCAATACTGGAAAACCAACAGGGCCTGCATGGTGCCAGACTGGTGGTCAGCCCAGGCTCACTTTTTTCAGGGATTGTTACGCTACTAATCATTCAGATATTCATAAGTCAGAAAACTGAACCTCTCCTCTGCGGACTCTGACATATGTGACAGAGCAGCCACACATGCAATACTTCTAGGGGCAAGTAAAAACTAATTCTTAAGAATATCCCAACTCATGAATTAACTGCTAATCTACATCCAAGATCTTCTATGTCAAAGAAACACAGATTGATGTTAATTCTAGGATATTTTCCCCACGTGTCTTGATTCTCTGGGTTTGGTTGTTTATTGAATGAATGTATGTATGTATGTATGTATGTATGTATGCATGTATGCATGTATGCATGTATGCATGTATGCATGTATGTATGTATGTATGTATGATACACACATACACACACTTGGGTCATGGAAAAGATCACCTCAAGGTTTATTTCACAGTCACTCTCCTCTCTATTGTATGAGACAGAGTTGCTTGCTGAATCTAGAACATACCAGTTAGCTAGACTCATTGGACCATAAGACCCCCCTGATCATTTTGTCTCTGTCTTCAAGTTTTGCTATTTCAGGCATTCACTGCCAAGCTAGCTTTTACAAGAAAGCAGGGGATCCCAACTCAGATCTTCATACTTATACTACAAGTACTTAATTCACTGTGACATTTCTCCAGCCCTCTCCATGAGATTTTTTTAAATTGTTTTTTTAAGCCAAAATTGGAGTTTATTAAAAATAGGCACCTGGGGAAGAGTAAAGCATAACTAAAGACATGGATGCTTCAACGAAGTAACTTACCATAGTGTTTTTTTATTATGTGGACATGTTCA
>NC_000086.7:135448812-135486312 GCF_000001635.26 Mus musculus
TTTAAGATCATATAGGTAGCAAAAGTAAGTGTTTGTACTGTCTAAGATACTTGAGAATCTAGTGCTCAGGCTCACTTGGGCTTAGGAGGAGTCTCATGTTTCTCTAGACTTTCTTTTGCCAGTTGCCCATCTATGTGAAGATAAATAAAAGGCCTTACTGGAGCGACTTTGGCTTCATCTGGAATCATTGAGGAAATCTTTCCTCTGTGTTGCCTCTCCTCTTTGTAGATTGGATACTGGTTAGGATTCATTGTATGGGGTCTCCAGTGTGTCTCTTAAAGAGACAACAAGTGACTTTCCACACTTACAGAACTTTTCTAGGAATGGTTGACAGTCCCCTAGGACTTGATTGGCATTAGAGAGCAAGGGAGAAACTATTCTTTTCGTCTCCTTGACCATATTAATATAGGTCTCCCAATATTGTTTTTAAACACCCAGTTTAGGTTACATCAGTCTGGCATTTTAACTACTGTACAACCTTTTAATGGGTAGGCATTTCTAAATAAACTTTGGTTAGACACACATTATAGCCAATTAGTGTAATTGCAGATTTTGAGCTTAGAAATTTTAAAAACATAGACATCATCCCTAAGTTTTATCCCTTTCATGAGTTGAATAAGTATTCCAATTTTCTTTTACATTCTGGAAACATTAACTATCTTAATCTTTTTTTTTGTATAATTGTGAGACCTTGAGAAGTTTTACTCTTTCAATGATATCATATCTACTGACCCTTTCACTTCTTTAATTTTTTTCATTCTCTCACAATACAACATGATCACAGCTTCTCCCCACTCCCCTCCTCATAGTTGCCCCTGATATCCCTTCTCCCACAGATTCATTCTTCCTCCATTCCCTTCAGAAAAGAACAGGCTTCCCAACTGAACATGGCATAAGCAGTTACAGTAAGACGAAGTACAGCCCCTCATATCAAGGCTGGAGGAGGTTACCCACTAGGAGGAAAAAGGGTTCCAAGACCTGGCAAAAGAGCCAGAGATATCCCTCCTCCCACTGTTAGAGCCCACAAGTACTCCAAGCCATAAAATAGCATACATGCAGAGGACCTAGGTCAGACCCATGCAGGTTCTGTGACTGCTGCTTGAGTATCTGTGAACTCATATGAGCCCTGCTTAATTAATTTCCATAGTGTTCTTCATCCCTCCGACTCCTACAATCCTTCCCAGTCTTCAGCTGCGTTCATCAAGCTCCACCTAATGTTTGGACGTATGGATATAGATCTCTGTATCTGCTCCCATTACCTGCTGAAGGAAACCTCTCTGCAGACAATTGCGCTAGACATTGAGCTATGAGCATAGCGAAACTCGTATCATTTCATTGAGTTCTGTTGGTGGTGTTTGTGATGGTGGTAGTTGTGGTCGTGTTTTATTTTTATTTATTTTTTTATTTTTTATTAGGGACTTTCCTCATTTACATTTCCAATGCTATCTCAAAAGTTCCCATGCCCCCCTCCACTTTTCTACCCACCCATTCCCACCTTTTGGCCCTGAGGATCCCCTGTATGGGGCATATAAAGTTTGCATGTCCAATGGGCCTCTCTTACCAGTGATGGCCGACTAGGCCATCTTTTGATACATATGCAGCTAGAGTCAAGAGCTCCGGGGTACTGGTTAGTTCATAATGTTGTTCCACCTATAGGGTTGCAGATCCCTTTAGCTCCTTGGGTACTCTCTCTAGCTTCTCCATTGGGGGCCCTGTGATCCATCCAATAGCTGACTGTGAGCATCCACTTCTGTGTTTGCCAGGCACTGGCATTATCTCACAAGAGACAGCTATATCAGGGTCCTTTCAGCAAAATCTTGCTAGTGTATGTAATGGTGTCAGTGTTTGGAGGCTGATTATGGGATGGATCCCTGGATATAGCAGTCTCTAGATGGTCCATCCTTTTGTCTCAGCTCCAAACTTTGTCTCTGTAACCCCTTCCATGGGTGTTTTGTTCCCAATTCTAAGAAGGGGCAAAGTGTCCACACGTTGGTCTTCCTTCTTCTTGAGTTTCATGTGTTTTGCAAATTGTATCTTGTATCTTGGGTATTCTAAGTTTCTGGGCTAATATCCATGTATCAGTGAGTACATATCATTTGAGTTCTTTTGTGATTGGGTTACCTCACTCAGGATGATGCCCTCCAGGTCCAACCATTTGCCTAGAAATTTCATAAATTTATTCTTTTTAATAGTACTCCATTGTGTAAATGTACCACATTTTCTGTATCCATTTTCTGTTGAGGGGCATCTGGGTGCTTTCCAGGTTCTGGCTATTATAAATAAGGCTGCTATGAACATAGAGGAGCATGTGTCTTTCTTACCGGGCAAGAAAAATTAGAGCACTTACTGTCTGGAAACCACTACACACACACACACACACAGAGAGAGAGAGAGAGAGACAGAGACAGAGAGAGAGACAGAGAGAGACAGAGACAGAGACCAAGACAGAGAGACAGAGACAGACAGAGAGACAGAGAGACAGAGAGCGACAGAGAGAGAGAGATTACTTAAAATGAAGCCTAGTAGGAAATTAGGGGAAAGTCCACCCAACATCATCATACCGGTAAGCATCCAACAAAAGAGAGTTTACAAATGGGAGAGGCATGAAGGTGCAGCAACTGATCCTGCTTGTAGGAAAAACATGTCCATGTGACTCCCAGCAGGAATACTTGACAGAGAAAACTTTCCGGTGGGGATGGTTGTGATACCTATCATCTTCCTCTCTGTAGGCTAAGTCAAGAGGATCTGGAGGTGGGAATCGTTTCCCCATAATCCTAAAATTCCTCCACATATTTTCTCATAAATCTATTTTCAAGATATTTTTTCGCAGTCAACAGTCTCACAAACACCTGATAGTCCTTTCTGTATATTCTGTCAGAATCTATGATACCACAGCAGACAAACTTTAAAGTAGAATAAAGCCATGTACACGGTATAGTTTCTGATGGGATTTGAAAATATATTTTGAAATTGAAATATAATTTTATTTTTTTAATTTTTCCATCTCTCCCATATACCCTCTTTGCACTATCTTTCAAATTCTGCCCTCTATTTCTGTTCTGGATAGCTTTTATGTTGGAGATGAGATGTTGACCAGGACCGTGTTCTGAAACAGGGCAGCATGACACTCTTAACATAGGTTAGGAGGTGTGTGGTGGCTCCCCAGGAATTCAGCAGTGAATGTTCTCACACAAGTGGTAAGCGAAGGCTAATTAAGTGTCCCTTGAGGTCTTATCTGTCATTATAAACATAGACGGTTAGTGACAGGGATAGAAGGACACATAGTACAATGAATGCTTAATTATTTTTCTGCTCACTTTCCTGCTAGAGTGAGGAAGAAGCAATGTTATGACAAAGGGAACCATAGATCCCTTAAAGCTCCATTCAAAAATCAAAATGACTGTACCCTATGAGTCTAGGTAGCCTTCTAAAGGAAGACAGAAGAGCCTTGATTGCATCCAAGAAAGGTCATGTAGTGGTAAGTGTGGGCCCCCACAGCTGGATTAAAATAGAAATGAATGCAAAGCCTTACCTACAATTGGGGTGCTCCTGACCTTTTTTCCTCCAATCATCCTAGTTCCCTCCTTTCCTCAAGTGACATATCATTTCTTCAGCAAAAATTTTGTACTGAGACCTGAGATGGAGCATACTACACCTTTTTCTAGCATAGTAAAGATATCATTACATAAAATTTATAGTGTCATCCATTTTTAATTTACAGTTCAATGGCACTAAAAGAATTTATATTATTATGAAAAGTCAGTAAAAATCAACCTTCAGAGCTTTTTTTTTTATCATTTCCAAGGGCTGCTTTGCCAATGACCAGTAATTTCACATTCTCCTGTCTCCTAAAGTTCTAGTGACTATGATTGTATATGAATTAATTTTACTATTTTAACTATATCCTATGAATGGCACAGTGCATTTGTATTTTTGTGTCATATTATTTATCTAGCAAAAAATATCAAGTTTCATTCATTTTGTGTTTACTATGCTGCCATTCCATTTTAGGACAAACAGCATTCTCCTAATAGAACATGTCAATGTTTGCTTATCCACTCATATGCATGGTGAAAATTGACTTAGTTCCATGTTTGTATTATGATGAATACTATTGTCATGTCTATTGCCTTGCAAAATACTTGTTGAAGTTTCTTCTTCTAATACCTTTGAGGATGCACATATGGAATTACTAGATACATAAGAAAGTAAAGTTTATTTATTATTTATTGTATATGTGAAATTATAATTATATCATTTCCTCATTTCCTTTCCTCCCTCCAAAATTATTCCATATGCCTCTCTTTGCTGCCTTCAAAATTCATGACTCATTTTAAAATTGAATTTTTTATATGAGTATATGTATATCCTAAAATTATTTCTTTATTAAATGACACAAGTTGATCCACGGTGAATATGTAATTGTAAAGTCCCACTCTTAGGAAAGGGTAATAGTCATCAATGAATGGGAAGACGTCGGGTCCTTTTTCATTTTCATTTTCATTTCCCTGATAGTTACAAATGTTGAGCACCTGATATGCTTTTTCATTGTCTTTGAAGAAATATCCTTTCAGGTTTTGGCCCTTTTTAACTGCTCATTGCCTCCTTATTTTGTTGTATGATAAATTTATATATTTCCTATCAATAATGTCAAATCTGTTCTCAAATGTACTTTATTGGATTTTGATTATTTTAACAGTGGTTTTGCTATTAATGGTGGTTTAATGTGAAAACTAGACACACCTGACAATTCTTCGAAAGATACAATCAATAACTATGAAAGAATGGAAATTTTTATTAGCTTTCATGCAATTAAAGATAATAAGTTAATAGTTTAACAGCTGTTCAAAGCATTAGTGATAATTTCTGGGTTCATAGTAATAAACGTGTGTGAATTCCAGCAAAATTTAAAGATGAAGTAAATCTACTTGGCATAACATTTTCAAGGTTATAAATATGATCCACTTCCTATTTTATTTTACACCAAGACTCTCTGTGCCAACCCAACCAACACTGTCAGAAAAAAAAAAGAAAAAAGAAAAAGGAAGTGTTCTTGTACATAGTTGTAAAACTCCTCAAGAAAGCATTAGCAAATTGAATCTATCAACACGTGGTATAATAAAACACCCCAAGTTTTGTTCGAGTATATTAACAAATTTAAGATAAATAAAATGACTGTGTTACCAGCCATGAAAAAATGCTGTAAATAAAAACCATTTGCCAAAATTTTAGAATTAAGGATAACTTTTATTTTCTGTGTTTTAAAACTTTTTAGACATATTTATTTTACATATATGAGCGTATTGCCTGGTGTGCATGGAGGTCAGAAGAATTCACTGAGTTCTCAGGAACTAGAGTTCTGAACCATCTCTCCTGCAATGGCCTGGCTTTTAAGTTAAAAACGTATTCTCTCTCTCTCTCTTTTTAAAATTTTATATTTTTGATTTTTGAGACAGGGTTTCTCTGTGTAGCCCTGGCTGTCCTGGAGCTCACTCTGTAGACCAGGCTGGCCTTGAACTCAGAAATCCTCCAGCCTCTGCCTCCCAAGTGCTGGGATTAAAGGCGTGCGCCACCACTGCCCAGCTAAACATTTCTGCTCTTTGGTCCACTAGATGTGACCTTAGTTCTGAGTTTGAAGTCTCACTGGGAGAAAGTCAGGCAGTGCTTAAGTCATACTCATATTTTCCATGTAACTTTTCTTGAAAAAAGATGTAGGCAGATGCGTAGGTACCTAAATGTGATTTGCCAGTCAGGACAGGGCCTCGTAGCCTCGAGAACAGCAGTGAGCTGAGGTGAGAGAGGTCAGCTGACCCAAGCTAAGCCAATAGGAATCGCCCAGGCTGAGCACTAAGTTTGAAAAGGAACCGTTGACCTCAGCCTCATCTGGGTTCCGGGACTCCGCGGGACCTAGGAAATTAGTCTGAACAGGTGAGAGGGTGCGCCAGAGAACCGGACAGCTTCTGGGACGGGCAGAAGCACAGAGCCGCTGAGGCAGCAGCCTGGGCGGGCCGCAGACAACCGGCCACCATCCGGACCAGAGGACAGGTGTCCGCCTGGCTTGGGAGGCGACCTCAGCCTCAGCAGCAGCGGTCGCCATCTTGGTTCCGGGACTCAGCAGAACTTAGGAAATTAGTCTGAACAGGTGAGAGGGTGCGCCAGAGAACCGGACAGCTTCTGGGACGGGCGGAAGCACAGAGCCGCTGAGGCAGCAGCCTGGGCGGGCCGCAGATAACCGGCCACCATCCGGACCAGAGGACAGGTGTCCGCCTGGCTTGGGAGGCGACCTCAGCCTCAGCAGCAGCGGTCGCCATCTGGGTTCCGGGACTCCGCGGGACCTAGGAAATTAGTCTGAACAGGTTAGAGGGTGCGCCAGAGAACCGGACAGCTTCTGGGACGGGCAGAAGCACAGAGCCGCTGAGGCAGCAGCCTGGGCGGGCCGCAGATAACCGGCCACCATCCGGACCAGAGGACAGGTGTCCGCCTGGCTCGGGAGACGGCCTTGGCCTCAGGAGCAGCGGTCACCATCTTGGTTCCAGGACTCCCTGGAACTTAGGATTTTAGTCTGCACAGGTGAGAGTCTGCACCACAGAAGCTGACAGCTTCTGGGAACTGCCAAAGCAACACAGCTTCTGAGAGAGGCCCTGTTTTGGGCCTTCTTCTTCGACCAGGAGGAGGTCCAAAAACAAGATATCTGCGCACCTTCCCTGTAAGAGAGCTTGCCAGCAGAGAGTGCTCTGAGCACTGAAACTCAGAGGAGAGAATCTGTCTCCCAGGTCTGCTGAGAGACGGTAACAGAATCACCAGAAGAACAATCTCTAAACAGAGTCAACTATAACTACTAACTCCAGAGATTACCAGATGGCGAAAGGTAAACGTAGGAATCCTACTAACAGGAACCAAGACCACTCACCATCATCAGAACCCAGTACTCCCACTTCGCCCAGTCCAGGGCACCCCAACACACCCGAAAACCTAGACCTAGATTTAAAAGCATATCTCATGATGATGGTAGAGGACATCAAGAAGGACTTTAATAAATCACTTAAAGAAATACAGGAGAACACTGCCAAAGAGTTACAAGTCCTTAAAGAAAAACAGGAAAACACAATCAAACAGGTAGAAGTCCTTACAGAAAAAGAGGAAAAAACATACAAACAGGTGATGGAAATGAACAAAACCATACTAGACCTAAAAAGGGAAGTAGAAACAATAAAGAAAACTCAAAGTGAGGCAACACTGGAGATAGAAACCCTAGGAAAGAAATCTGGAACCATAGATTTGAGCATCAGCAACAGAATACAAGAGATGGAAGAGAGAATCTCAGGTGCAGAAGATTCCATAGAGAACATCGGCACAACAATCAAAGAAAATGGAAAATGCAAAAAGATCCTAACTCAAAATATCCAGGAAATCCAGGACACAATGAGAAGACCAAACCTACGGATAATAGGAGTGGATGAGAATGAAGATTTTCAACTCAAAGGACCAGCAAACATCTTCAACAAAATTATTGAAGAAAACTTCCCAAATATAAAGAAAGAGATACCTATGAACATACAAGAAGCCTACAGAACTCCAAATAGACTGGACCAGAAAAGAAATTCCTCCCGACACATAATAATCAGAACAACAAATGCACTAAATAAAGATAGAATACTAAAAGCGGTAAGGGAAAAAGGTCAAGTAACATACAAAGGCAAGCCTATCAGAATTACACCAGATTTTTCACCAGAGACTATGAAAGCCAGAAGAGCCTGGACAGATGTTATACAGACACTAAAAGAACACAAATTCCAGCCCAGGCTACTATACCCAGCCAAACTCTCAATTACCATAGATGGAGAAACCAAAGTATTCCACGACAAAACCAAATTCTCACATTATCTCTCCACGAATCCAGCCCTTCAAAGGGTAATAACAGAAAAAAACCAATACAAGAACGGGAACAATGCCCTAGAAAAAACAAGAAGGTAATCCCTCAACAAACCTAAAAGAAGACAGCCACAAGAACAGAATGCCAACTTTAACAACAAAAATAACAGGAAGCAACAATTACTTTTCCTTAATATCTCTTAACATCAATGGTCTCAACTCCCCAATAAAAAGACATAGACTAACAAACTGGCTACACAAACAAGACCCAACATTTTGCTGTTTACAGGAGACACATCTCAGAGAAAAAGATAGACACTACCTCAGAATAAAAGGCTGGAAAACAATTTTCCAAGCAAATGGACTGAAGAAACAAGCTGGAGTAGCCATCCTAATATCTGATAAGATTGACTTCCAACCCAAAGTCATCAAAAAAGACAAGGAGGGGCACTTTGTTCTCATCAAAGGTAAAATCCTCCAAGAGGAACTCTCAATTCTGAATATCTATGCGCCAAATACAAGGGCAGCCACATTCATTAAAGAAACTTTAATAAAGCTCAAAGCACACATTGCACCTCACACAATAATAGTGGGAGACTTCAACACACCACTTTCACCAATGGACAGATCATGGAAACAGAAACTAAACAGGGACACACTGAAACTAACAGAAGTGATGAAACAAATGGATCTGACAGATATCTACAGAACATTTTATCCTAAAACAAAAGGATATACCTTCTTCTCAGCACCTCATGGTACCTTCTCCAAAATTGACCACATAATAGGTCACAAAACAGGCCTCAACAGATTCAAAAATATTGAAATTGTCCCATGTATCCTATCAGATCACCATGCACTAAGGCTGATCTTCAATAACAAAAAAAATAACAGAAAGCCAACACTCACGTGGAAACTGAACAACACTCTTCTCAATGATACCTTGGTCAAGGAAGGAATAAAGAAAGAAATTAAAGACTTTTTAGAGTTTAATGAAAATGAAGCCACAACGTACCCAAACCTTTGGGACACAATGAAAGCATTTCTAAGAGGGAAACTCATAGCTCTGAGTGCCTCCATGAAGAAACGGGAGAGAGCACATACTAGCAGCTTGACAACACATCTAAAAGCTCTAGAAAAAAAGGAAGCAAATTCACCCAAGAGGAGTAGACGGCAGGAAATAATCAAACTCAGGGGTGAAATCAACCAAGTGGAAACAAGAAGAACTATTCAAAGAATTAACCAAACGAGGAGTTGGTTCTTTGAGAAAATCAACAAGATAGATAAACCCTTAGCTAGACTCACTAGAGGGCACAGAGACAAAATCCTAATTAACAAAATCAGAACTGAAAAGGGAGACATAACAACAGATCCTGAAGAAATCCAAAACACCATCAGATCCTTCTACAAAAGGCTATACTCAACAAAACTGGAAAACCTGGACGAAATGGACAAATTTCTGGACAGATACCAGGTACCAAAGTTGAATCAGGATCAAGTTGACCTTCTAAACAGTCCCATATCCCCTAAAGAAATAGAAGCAGTTATAAATAGTCTCCCAGCCAAAAAAAGCCCAGGACCAGACGGGTTTAGTGCAGAGTTCTATCAGACCTTCAAAGAAGATCTAATTCCAGTTCTGCACAAACTTTTTCACAAGATAGAAGTAGAAAGTACTCTACCCAACTCATTTTATGAAGCCACTATTACTCTGATACCTAAACCACAGAAAGATCCAACAAAGATAGAGAACTTCAGACCAATTTCTCTTATGAATATCGATGCAAAAATCCTCAATAAAATTCTCGCTAACCGAATCCAAGAACACATTAAAGCAATCATCCATCCTGACCAAGTAGGTTTTATTCCAGGAATGCAGGGATGGTTTAATATACGAAAATCCATCAATGTAATCCACTATATAAACAAACTCAAAGACAAAAACCACATGATCATCTCGTTGGATGCAGAAAAAGCATTTGACAAGATCCAACACCCATTCATGATAAAAGTTCTGGAAAGATCAGGAATTCAAGGCCCATACCTAAACATGATAAAAGCAATCTACAGCAAACCAGTAGCCAACATCAAAGTAAATGGAGAGAAGCTGGAAGCAATCCCACTAAAATCAGGGACTAGACAAGGCTGCCCACTTTCTCCCTACCTTTTCAACATAGTACTTGAAGTATTAGCCAGAGCAATTCGACAACAAAAGGAGATCAAGGGGATACAAATTGGAAAGGAGGAAGTCAAAATATCACTTTTTGCAGATGATATGATAGTATATATAAGTGACCCTAAAAATTCCACCAGAGAACTCCTAAACCTGATAAACAGCTTCGGTGAAGTAGCTGGATATAAAATTAACTCAAACAAGTCAATGGCCTTTCTCTACACAAAGAATAAACAGGCTGAGAAAGAAATTAGGGAAACAACACCCTTCTCAATAGTCACAAATAATATAAAATATCTCGGCGTGACTCTAACTAAGGAAGTGAAAGATCTGTATGATAAAAACTTCAAGTCTCTGAAGAAAGAAATTAAAGAAGATCTCAGAAGATGGAAAGATCTCCCATGCTCATGGATTGGCAGGATCAATATTGTAAAAATGGCTATCTTGCCAAAAGCAATCTACAGATTCAATGCAATCCCCATCAAAATTCCAACTCAATTCTTCAACGAATTAGAAGGAGCAATTTGCAAATTCATCTGGAATAACAAAAAACCTAGGATAGCAAAAACTCTTCTCAAGGATAAAAGAACCTCTGGTGGAATCACCATGCCGGACCTAAAGCTTTACTACAGAGCAATTGTGGTAAAAACTGCATGGTACTGGTATAGAGACAGACAAGTAGACCAATGGAATAGAATTGAAGACCCAGAAATGAACCCACACACCTATGGTCACTTGATCTTCGACAAGGGAGCTAAAACCATCCAGTGGAAGAAAGACAGCATTTTCAACAAATGGTGCTGGCACAACTGGTTGTTATCATGTAGAAGAATGCGAATCGATCCATACTTATCTCCTGGTACTAAGGTCAAATCTAAATGGATCAAAGAACTTCACATAAAACCAGAGACACTGAAACTTATAGAGGAGAAAGTGGGGAAAAGCCTTGAAGATATGGGCACAGGGGAAAAATTCCTGAACAGAACAGCAATGGCTTGTGCTGTAAGATCGAGAATTGACAAATGGGACCTAATGAAACTCCAAAGTTTCTGCAAGGCAAAAGACACCGTCAATAAGACAAAGAGACCACCAACAGATTGGGAAAGGATCTTTACCTATCCTAAATCAGATAGGGGACTAATATCCAACATATATAAAGAACTCAAGAAGGTGGACTTCAGAAAATCAAACAACCCCATTAAAAAATGGGGCTCAGAACTGAACAAAGAATTCTCACCTGAGGAATACCGAATGGCAGAGAAGCACCTGAAAAAATGTTCAACATCCTTAATCATTAGGGAAATGCAAATCAAAACAACCCTAAGATTCCACCTCACACCAGTCAGAATGTCTAAGATCAAAAATTCAGGTGACAGCAGATGCTGGCGAGGATGTGGAGAAAGAGGAACACTCCTCCATTGTTGGTGGGATTGCAGGCTTGTACAACCACTCTGGAAATCCGTCTGGCGGTTCCTCGGAAAATTGGACATAGTACTACCGGAGGATCCAGCAATACCTCTCCTGGGCATATATCCAGAAGATGCCCCAACTGGTAAGAAGGACACATGCTCCACTATGTTCATAGCAGCCTTATTTATAATAGCCAGAAGCTGGAAAGAACCCAGATGCCCCTCAACAGAGGAATGGATACAGAAAATGTGGTACATCTACACAATGGAGTACTACTCAGCTATTAAAAAGAATGAATTTATGAAATTCCTAGCCAAATGGATGGACCTGGAGGGCATCATCCTGAGTGAGGTAACACATTCACAAAGGAACTCACACAATATGTACTCACTGATAAGTGGATATTAGCCCAAAACCTAGGATACCCAAGATATAAGTTACAATTTCCTAAAGACATGAAACTCAAGAAAAATGAAGACTGAAGTGTGGACACTATGCCCCTCCTTAGAAGTGGGAACAAATCACCCTTGGAAGGAGTTACAGAGACAAAGTTTGGAGCTGAGATTAAAGGGTGGACCATGTAGAGACTGCCTTATCCAGGGATCCACCCCATAATCAGCATCCAAACGCTGACACCATTGCATACACTAGCAAGATTTTATCGAAAGGACCCAGATGTAGCTGTCTCTTGTGAGACTATGCCGGGGCCTAGCAAACACAGAAGTGGATGCCCACAGTCAGCTAATGGATGGATCACAGGGCTCCCAATGGAGGAGCTAGAGAAAGTACCCAAGGAGCTAAAGGGATCTGCAACCCTATAGGTGGATCAACATTATGAACTAACCAGTACCCCGGAGCTCTTGACTCTAGCTGCATATGTATCAAAAGATGGCCTAGTCGGCCATCACTGGAAAGAGAGGCCCATTGGACACACAAACTTTATATGCCCCAGAACAGGGGAACGCCAGGGCCAAAAAGGGGGAGTGGGCAGGTAGGGGAGTGGGGGTGGGTGGGTATGGGGGACTTTTGGTATAGCATTGGAAATGTAAATGAGCTAAATACCTAATAAAAAATGGAAAAAAAAAAAAAAAAAAAGAACCATGTTAGTCAAGGCCAGAAGCCGCAGAATTATGGGATATTAGATATGAATAATCATTTTTATTTGGACTCAGTCACAGAAAATGTTGTTTCAATATGATATGAACATATTTCTTTTCTTTTCTTTTCTTTCTTTATTTTTTTGACTTGGTTTCTCTGTATAGCTCTGGCTGTCCTAGAACTCACTCTGTAGACCAGGCTGGCCTCAAACTCAGAAATCACCTGCCTCTGCCTCCCGAGTGCTGGGATTAAAGGTGTGGGCCACCACGCCTGGCTAATATATTGCTATAGAATTCAAAACTATTATTAAAATTAAATTATAATATTAAAATGAATACCATCATTTGTGAATTTTTAAATAATATTTACTAAGGCAATGTCAAGGAAAAATGAAAAATAATGGGATATAGGTAGCTTAATACTTAAAAACAAGTTATACAGAAAACAGTTAAAACTCTGTGATTTAATTCAATTAAATATCAAATGCTTTCAATTTTATAGTGCAGTAGGAACATTGGAGAGGCTTATACCTATACAAAACCTTGAAACAATACAATATTCTGAAAGAAATTTAAATTCAAGGTCCATGACTCATGCAGCTTGCTAGTTAGGAGGGCTTTTTGGGCCAAGGGCAAAGAACAAAGGCTGTTGCTGTTAAGTCATTCCAGGAACTGGCTAGCCATAAAGATAGTAGAGGCCCCAGTACAGGGGAATACCAGGGCCAAAAAGGGGGAGTGGGTGGGCAGGGGAGTGGGGGTGGGTGGATATGGGGGACTTTTGGTATAGCATTGGAAATGTAAATGAGTTAAATACCTAATAAAAAATGGAAAAAAAAAAATGTCCGGACTATCTCAGCAAGAACGTCCGGACTATCTCAGCTGTTACCTCACTCTGCATGTACAATTTGCTGATGTTTAAACTGTCCAATTGTGTGTAACCTCGCCAATTCTTCCCCTGCCCTGAACTTTTTTGTATATAAACCCCTAGCTTCTGAGCCTCGTGGTCGATTCCTCTGTCTCCTGCGTGAGACATGTATCGGCCAGGAGCTCCTTCATTAAACTACCTCGTGTGTTTGCATCAAAAAAAAAAAAAAAAAAAAAGAAAAGGAACCGTTGGGGTCCTCAGAGGGGCTTTTGAGGACCCGCGCGCCCTTGTACTTGCGCGTGCTTTCACACGCCCCGCTTTTGAGGATCTCTTGACTAGAAATAAGCTGCTGCCGTGCGACAAAGGTGCCGGAAAAGTCAGAAGATTCTCCCTTCCCTCTCACTGAGGTACATGACAGACATTTCTTTTTAAATTGAACTTATTTGGGCTGAATGACGTAGACACGAGGTTTGGGACTTACCGATTTTACAGGTTTTTACGGGTTCCGCCTAGGATGCTCGAAGGTCAATTTTGTGTTACCGTCTAGAGGCATTGGTTCCTGAGGTGTGGGTCACTTCGATTTTGGGACCAATCGCTTCACGGTCTCTATTTAAAATATTCCACACATCGTTTCACCTCTTCTTCAAAGATTTACTTTAGGCGAGGTGTGATGGTGTTCTGGAGGCTGAAGCAAGTGGATTTCGCGTTTTGGCACAGCCAGGGTACAGAGTTAGGTTTGTCTCAAAAACAAACAGACAAAACAAAAAAACAAAAAAAAGAAAAAGAAAAACAAACAAACAAAAAACAAAAACAAAAAACATTGTTTTCATTCTTTACTTGAGTCCAGTTCCACAGTGAAGCCTTAGGGGGCGGGGCGGGAGGGGGGAGTAAAAAGAAAAAATCCCAGCCAAATAAATAAGTAAAACCAAAACCTACAGAACACCTTTTATTTTTTAATCTTTTTTGTATTGCTTTGCATCAGCCTGGGTTCATGGTAAGGCCTTGAGTTCCTGCCCTGGTTAACTTGTAAACTAAAATAAACTCTTTCCTCCAAGAGGAAAAACTAACCAAGAAACAAATAAAAAACTCACAAAAAACATTATTTTTTTTCCATTGAGTCAGTGTTGGTACATGGTGAAGCCTTGTCACAAAGACAAACAAACAAAAAACAAAACCAAGTTTTTCTTCCTTTGCCTCTTAGTCTTACTAGTTTTATATGGCATGCTTTTTAAAATAGTAGAAAAGTGAGCAGTGGAGATAATTTCATCATTTCCCTTTTAGTTTATTTAATTTATATTTTAAAATACTGTTGTATCTAAGACAAATATCTGTTTGTTTACCTGTTCGAGAGAAGTGTGATTTCATTTCCAAGGCATTTTGAATTTTTTTTCAGTGCCGTGCTGTGACTGGTCAGAAACTTTGTGATCTTTTATCTCTGCATTCTGAGAGTAAGAGTTACAGGTATTTTCTTCCATGCCTGACTTTTAATCTTTAAAGCTTTTAAAAATAATTTTAGGGTCCTAAAATATGTTCTCTCAGATATCTCTACTGTGGACATCTTACAAATATCAAGTCTAGGAGATTAGCATTGAAATACAAAGCTATTATAGATTTCATTTTAATTTTTCAGTGTTTTTTATTTTATTATAAATTTTCCCTATGGAGAATTTTATATATGCGTGCAACGAAATATGACCATATTCACCCACCATTTATCCTCTCCAAGTCCTTCTACATTCCCTCTCTAGCATGTCCTCTTCCAAACTGTGTCTGCCCGTCTTTTATTTTTTTGATAACCCACTGACTCCAATTAGTGCTGCATATATGTTATTCTAATCGATTCCCTTTGTATTTCAGAAAGCCATTCGGGAGTCTTGGCTGAATTTAGTTGTCATTTCTCCATAGTCCCATTCTGCCGTATAAGCCTGAAACATTTGAAGAGGATTGGTAAGAATTTTTTTCAAGTTGCTGTGGGTTTATCCTTTATAAAAAATTATACAAAGTGTTGTTATATTATTACATTTCCGGTACGTATATTTTGCTTATCAGGGACCCACTCCCCCTGCCCGAGTGAACAATGCAGAGCCAGGGATCAAGACAAAAGCAAGAGGAATATATTGTTCCACAATGCTGGTATCATCATCCTGTACAAAAGGAGAGGCAGCAATCCAGGGTGGCCTGTTTAACAATGTTTTTTTTATATAGATTCCAGGGGCAGAATAGAGCATCAGTAACTAGGCACAATATGATTCATGGAACAGTGTGCCCCTTACACTAATTGGTCTTTAGGGAATGAGGTAGTAGGAGCTTAATTAGCCTCTTCCTTCCTGCCCATATGCTCTCTGATCTGTCTCTTCCAGGAGACAAGGGGTGTGATAGAATTTTCCAATGGCTCTGAGCTGACCTCTTCACTTCCACCTCATGAGTCCTGAGATTGCAGGCATATGCCATGACACCTAGGTTTTGCTCTAACTCTGTGTTTACCATGCAGTATGTATATAGCTGCTAAGGTTATTTTACTCGAAATTTCATGCTTTTTTATGACTGTACTGAAATTAATACATTTGTGATAAAAATACCTGCTCTAATGGCATTCATACTCCCATATGCTCATTTTGGTGTGAGAATTATATTCACCATATTTTTTCAACAATGTCTTATATATGATACCTGACACTAGACATGAAGCCTTCAAAAGATGCAAGACTGCTATTATAGAAATCCAACTGTGTTTACATTTTGCGTGTGGATATTCCAATATAAGCATGTGTCTTTGGAAAGGTACCATTTCTTCCTCCTTTTCTGTGCTCTGTTCTCATTTCACTTTTAGTTCTCAGCCTTCATTACAGGAATAACATACCCCTGTTTTACACAAAGGAAATGTAACATGTTTTCTTATGTTGCCTTATCACAGGAGAGATACCATAGGATGCACATTTTTATTTTTCGTTTAACAGCACTTCTTTTTTTCATTGAAAATAGTTTTTTAAATACAATTATTATGATTTTAGTTTCCCTCTCCCAACTCCTTCCAGATCCTCCCCACTTCTCCATCTACCCAAATCCATCTCTTTTCTTTCTCTATCATTAGAAAACAGATATCTAAAAGATCAGTAAAGTAATTAACCTAACAGAATAAAACAAATGTTCGTACATATTTGTCCAGTTGTGAGGCTCTCCAGTTTCTGGGATCGCAGTTCCTGAGAATTTGCCTGTCTCAGGTTCAAAGTGATGGCAGTGCTGAGATGTTAGAGTACAAATTTAAGAAGCACTGCTCACAGCCTACATGTTCAGTTTGGCGACATTTTGGCATCCCTTGGGCAGTTTATAAAGCTGTCCTGATGCCGGGTCTCATCCCCAGAATTATGGTCAATGTCCAACTCTGCAGGTTAGGACATTACAAACAGGCAAAAAAGAAAAGCAGAAAAAAGGACAAGGAACTCATAAATGCAGACACACACAGAGACACATACAGAAAACCCATTTAAAAAAAAATCCTGGAAACCATAATATACAAGCAAAAGAACTATAAAGTTTAAAAAGAAAAGACCCCAGACAAAGCATTATTAGACAAAACAAATAAAGAGAAAACCTTCAAATTACCATTGTGTTAATTTTGTGTTGATCATCTACTGCTGGCTTACCCTTAAATCTGGTTTGTATAACCAGTGAGATTCTTGGAGAAAAATATTTTTTCTTTGTGAGCTGTTATCACTTAAAAAGCCTCTGAGTTAGGAATGGGAGCTTGCGTCCAATTCTGCAGGCCCCATGCATGCTGCCACAGTAGCTGTGAGTTCAGAAGTGCATCATCAGTCAGCTTGTGTCTAGAAAGCCTTGTTTCTTTCATGTCTTCATTCCCAGTGTCTCTTCCAATCTTTCTCCTTCATCTTCTGGAGTGTTCCCTGAATCCCAAGAGGGGAGGCATTTGATGGAGACCTCCCATTTAGGACTGAGTATACCAAATTAATAACTTTTCTTAAAATACATCGCTAACCTTTCTTTTTTTAAAACATTGTTGTTGTTATTATTATTCTTTAATCTTTTTTTACACTCCATTCGATATCCCTGTCCCAGTTACCCTTCCAACAGTTCCTCATCCCATTCCTCCCACCTTGTCTCCAAGAGGATGTCCCGTCCATCCCGCCAGGCTTCCTCATTCCCTGGAGGTGAAGTCTCAAGAGTTAGGTGCATCTTCTCTCACTGAGGCCAGACCAGGAAGTCCTCTGCTGTATATATACCAGGGGCCTCATATCAGCCAGTGTATGCTACCTGGTTGATGGCTCAGTGTCTAAATGATCTCAGGGTTCCAGGTTAGTTGAGACTGCTGGTCTTCCTATGGGGTCAAACTTCTCCTTAGCTTCTTCCAGCCTTTCTCTAATTCAACCACAGGTTTCTGTCCATTGGATGGGTGTTCAGTATCTGAGTTTGACTCTGTCAGCTGCTTGTTGGGTTTCTCCAAAGGCAGCCATGCTAGGCTCCTGTCTGTAAGCACACCATAACATCATTAATAATGTCAAGCCTTGGACCCCCACCCCTTGAGCTGGATCTCAATTTGGGTGGATCACTGAACCTCCTATCCCTCTTGCTCTTCTCTATTTTTGTTGCTTCAGTTGTTTTAGACAATTCTGGATCAGAGTTTTTGACTGTGGGATGGCAACTCCATCACGCCATTCAATGCCCTGTCTTCCTAGTGGAGATGGACTCTACAAGTTCCCTCTCCCCACAGTTGGGCTTTTGACCTAAGGTTCCTCCCTTTGAATCCTGAGCATCTTTCACCTCGCAGGTCTCTGGTACATTCTAGACAGTCCCCCCACCTCCTACCTCCTGAGGTTGCCTGTTTCCATTCTTTTTACTTCTGGTCCTCGGGGCTTCACTTCTGTCACAAACACCCCCCAATACCTGATTATGTAACCCCTTCTCCTCCCTGTTGCATGTCCCACCCATGTCCCTCTCTTGCTCTGCCCAGACCCCTGTGATTGCTTTCTTCTCCATCTCAAGTGGAATTGAGGCATCCTCACTTGGCCCCTTCAGATTGTCAGCCTTCTTGAGTTCTGTGTATTGTATCCTAGGTATTCTGTATTTTTTGGACTAATATTCACTTATTAGTGAGTACATACCATGTTTCTTAATAGATTTTCCTTTTGCTGTTTTATACTTGCAACAGATACATTTCTATGGCTATACCATGACATTTTAAATCAACTTATGTGTGGTTTTTAATTGTTATATTTTAAATTTATATATAATTATTTTTGGATGTTTTTATTAGATATTTTATTAACATTTCAAATATTAACCCCTTTCCGAGTTTCCCCTACAAAAATACCCTATCCCCTCCCCATTCCCCATGCTCCCCAACCCACCCACTCCCATTCCAGGTCCTAGATTTACCTTATACTGGGGCATAGATCCTTCACAGGATCTAGAGATTCTCCTCCTATTGATGAGAGACTAGGCTATCCTCTGCTACATCGACAGCTACAGACACAAGTTCCGCCATGTGTTTTCTTTGATTGGTGGTTTAGTTCCAAGGAGCTCTGGGGGATATTGTTTAGTTCATATTGATGTACCTCCTATGGGGCTTCAAAGCCCCTCAGCTCCTTGGGAACTTTCTCTAGCTCCTTCAGTGGGTACCTTGTGCTAAGTCCAGTGGATGATTGTGAGCATCCACTTCTGTATTTTCCAGGCACTGGAAAAGCCCCTCAGGAGACAGCTATATCAGGCTCTTCTTGGAATCTGCAATAGTGTCTGGGTTTGGTGGTTGTTTATGAGATGGATACCCAAGTGGGGCAGTATCTGGATGGTGATTCCTGTACGCTCTGCTCTGAACTTTGTCTCTGTAACTCCTTCCATGGGTATTTTGTTCCCCATTCTAAGAAGAAACGAAGTATCCTAACTTTGTTCTTCCTTCTTCTTGAATTTGATGTATTAGTGAGTGCATATCATGTGAGTTTTTTTTGTGATTGGGTTACCTCACTCAGGATGATATCCTGCAGATCCATTTATTTGCCTAAGAATTTGATAAATTCATTGTTTTTAATAGCTGCATAGTACTCCATTGTGTAAATGTATCACATTTTCTGTATTATTCCTCTTTTGAGGGACATCTACTTCCTTTCCAGCTTCTGGGGCTATTAAAAATAAGGCTGCTATGAACATAGTGGAGCATGTGTCCTCATTACAAGTTGCAACATCTTCTGGATATATGCCCAGGAGACATATTGATGAATCTTCTGGTAGAAATATGTACAAATATTCTTAGGAACTACCAGACTGTTTTCCAGAGTGTTTGTAAATGCTTGCAATCCCACCAGCAATGGAGGAGTGTTCCTCTTTTTCCACATCCTCGCCAGCATCTGCTGTCACCTGAATTTTTAATCTTAGCAATTCTGATTGGTGTGAGGTAGAATCTCAGGGTTGTTTTCATTTGCATTTCCCTGATGATTAAGGATATTGAACATTTTTTCAGGGTCTTCTCAGCCATTCCGTATTCCTCAGTTGAGAATTCTTTGTTTAGCTCTGTATCCCATTTTTTAATAGGTTTATTTGATTTTCTGGAGTCCAGCTTCCTGAGTTCTTTGTATATATGGGATATTAGTCCCCTATCAGATTTAGGATTGTTAAAGATCCTTTCCCAATCTGTTGGTGGCTGTTTTTCTTATTGACAGTGTACTTTTGCCTCACAGAAGCTTTGCAACTTTATGGGGTCCCATTTGTCAATTCTTTTTTTTTTCAGGACTTTTATAGTTTTATTATTGTCACTGGTGTTTGGATAGCAAGTTCTTTTTTTTTTAATTAGGTATTTTCCTCATTTACATTTTCAATGCTATCCCAAAAGTCCCCCATATAGCACAAGCCATTGCTGTTCTGTTCAGGGATTTTCCCCCTGTGCCCATATATTTGAGCCTTTACCCCACTTTCTCCAGTATAAGTTTCAGAGTCTCTGGTTTTATGTGGAGTTCTTTGATCTACTTAGACTTGTGCTTTGTACAAGGAGATAAGAATGAATCAATTTCCATTCTTCTACATGATAACCACCAGTTGTGCCTGTACCATTTGTTGAAAATGCAGTGTTTTTACCACTGGATGGTTTTAGTTCCCTTGTCAAAGATCAAGTGACCATAGGTGTGTGGGTTCATTTCTGCATCTTCAGTTCTATTCCATTGATCTATCTGTCTGTCGCTGTACCAGTACCATGCAGTTTTCATCACAATTGCTCTGTTGTACAGCTTGGTGATTCCACCAGAGGTTGAATTGAGTTGGAATTTTAATGGGGATTGCATTGAATCTGTAGATTGCTTTTGGCAAGGTAGCCATTTTTACTATATTAACTCTGCCAATCCATGAGCATGGGAGATCTTTCCATCTTATGAGATCTTGTTTAATTTCTTTCCTCAGAGACTTGAAGTTCTTATACAGATCTTTCACTTCCTTAGTTAGAGTCACACCAAGGTATTTTATATTATTTGTGACTATTGTGAAGGTTGTTTTTTCCCTAATTTCATTCTCAGCCTGTTTTTCCAACTCAATTCTTCAATGAATTAGAAAGGGCAATTTGCAAATTCATCTGGAATAACAAAAAACCTAGGATAGCAAATCTCTTCTCAAGGATAAAAGAACATCTGGTGGAATCACCATGCCTGACCTAAAGCTGTACTATAGAGCAATTGTGATAAAAACTGCATGGTACTGGTATAAGTTTCTGGGCTAATATCCACTTATCAGTGAGTACATGTCATGTGAGTTTTTTTGTGATTGGGTTACCTTACTCAGAATGATGCCCTCTAGGTCCATCCATTTGTCTAGGAATTTCATGAATTCATTTTTATTAATAGCTGATTATTGTACCACTTTTGTGCAGATTTAACTTTTATTTCATTATGGCATGTATTCTAATGAAGAAAAATACTGGGAGCTCTGTACTCAGTGACCAATATTGATTTCTGCTTATTTATGACCCACTTTTAGTTGTATTTTATCGTATACACATGTACAATATACATGTGAGTGAGTAAATATTCTCCAAGGGGATAAAGAGTAGCACATATCTTGTGCTACTATTACCTTTTATACTCATGAGTCAATTTCTAATCTGTGTCTACAGTAGAAGTATATAGTAGTGGCCATCTGATTCACCATTTAGTCTTTAAATATTTCCTATTTTGCTAACACTGTATGTATTTTCCCAGAACATCTAATGTTTCTCATCCTGGTGCAGGTTCACAAAGATGGATGGAATGACCCCAAACAGACTGTTGGATCTTGCTATACAGAGTCTGCTCAGCAACGAGTCTGCAGCAGTCCAAGCTCTGGAGGACATTCCAAGAGAGCTTTTTGTTCCATTATTCATTGCTGCCTTCAAAGGTGGGCATAAGAATACATTGAACGCTATGGTGAAAGTTTGGCCCTTTTACTGTCTCCATATGGGGTCACTGAGAATATGGGATCCTCAACATGAACTCCTAAAAGCCATTATTGAGAATCTTCCAGTACATCCAGCACAGACGTCTGCTTTTTGGTAAGACTCTATAGTAAAGTCATGGTAAGACACAGAAGGGTATACCACAGCCTACTACCCTCCCAGAAGTAGTATCTAGTGAATGTTGAAGATTTATGTGTGAGGCTGGTGTCCCAACACTTAAGTTGAAGACTGGTGTCTTCAATGTTTGTTATGAAATCTATTCTATTGAGGGTTCTCTTGATTGGTTTATGTAACAGGTGGTATTACATAGAGGAAAGACAGGAACTTTAAGACTGGAGACAGTTTAAGGTATATAAAGAATGGGGGAAAGGAGGTTGGATTTTCATGGGAAAGGATTGTTGGTAATTAGTATGAGAAGTGCCAGCTGTGGATACAAGGATTTGTCATCCTTGTGTCATTTTTATAGACCATCATTGATCCTACTGGGTTTCATTATCATTTGCTATTTCTCATATATTCTATCTCCTCTTATCCTTACAGGGGACCTAAATTGAGGATCCTAGATTTAAGGCAAGACACAAACTGTAGGATCACGTGCCCTGAAGTCAGCACCAAATCACCTTCGTGTTTTCATTCTTGTATTTATTCTGACTCCTCTATCACAAAAATAGAAAGACAGCTTTGTTTCATAAATTCAGGGTGTAAGACTCTCTTACCCAGGCCTGTAGAACTAATATTGGATCTTTTCCTTGATGGCTCCTTAATTGAAAAGGATTTTTTGATTTTGCTTATGCATAAAATTGAAGAGAGTTTAGGGTTTTTGCATGTGTGCTGTCGAGATTTGCAAATTGATAAACCGAGTAAATGCAAATGCACCCTAAAATTTCTTGATCTCCAATGTGTTGATCAGTTGTCAGTTGATAGAGGCTCACTGAGTGATATCACCAGCATCCTGGGACAGATGGGCCACCTAGAAAGCCTGACTCTATCTAATGTTACTTTTAGATCTCTGAGAGGGAAAGTCTTTAAATTTTTTCTCAGTCACTTGCATCGTATGGAAAACCTTAAGGAACTCAGCTTCTCTTCATTCCGCCTCAAAAATCATCTGGACAGAGTGCTCAGGTAAGAGTTTGGGGTAGGGCTGGAGAGATGGCTTAGTGGTTAAGAGCACCGACTGCTCTTCTGAAGGTCCTGAGTTCAAATCCCAGCAAGCACATGGTGCCTCACAACCATCTGTAAAGAGATCTGACTCTCTTTTCTGGTGCATCTGGAGACAGATCAGTGTACTCAGATATAATAATAAATAAATCATAAAAAAAGAGTTTGGGGTAGGTCCCTGGGCTTCCTGTATAGTCTATTGAGACAGGATAGAAAGCATTCTCGGGTATTCCTAACTCCTCAAAACCTTTTATGCTTTCCACTTCCATCGCTTCTGAGAATGTGAAACTGGAGAAAGACAGGATTACAAAAATTAAGCAGCCAGCAATGCATAGATACTATAGTAAGTGCAGAACTATAAAGGTGAAAAAACTCACTAGCCCTCTAGATAGGAGGAAGAGGAGGAGGGAGAGGAATTGAGATGTAGGAAGACATTTTTTGCCACTGCACTGTTGTACATGATCTACAGGTGTCCATAGTTCATGATGTCAGAGTACTTTGCTGGTCTATAATCTCCAAGGTAAAGACCATGAAAGTAGAAGTTGTTATTTAGGTACTGGCCCAAAGGGAGATTTCAGGTGCCTGCTCTTTCTGCTTCCTCCCCACTAAAAAGGAGAACTAAAATCTACAAAGGATATTATTGTAAGTACTCAGTGGATTAATTTTTTCTTTTACTATTTCTTAGAATCATCTGGTATAATATATTGTACATGTTTTTAAGATAAAAAGAAATTGCATTTCAGTGTTGAAAACTAAATTTTCAACAGGGCCTGCTGGCACATGCTTTTAATCTAAGCACTTGGGAGACAAAGGCAGGCATATTCTGAGTTCAAGGCTATCAGGGTCTATATAGATCAAGGATAGCTATAGCTACATAATGATATCCTGTCTCAAAAAAGAAAGGAAGAGAGAGAGAGAGAGAGAGAGAGAGAGAGAGAGAGAGAGAGAGAGAGAGAGGAAGGAAGGAAGGAAGGAAGAAAGAAAGAAAGAAAGAAAGAAAGAAAGAAAGAAAGAAAGAAAGAAAGAAAGAAAGAAAGAAAGAGAGAGAGAGAAGAAAGGGAAAAAACAAGAAAACTAACTTTCTCAGAGTCCCAAAACTATTAATTGAACTGAACATGTTGACACATTGATGGTTTATTCTAGATAAAACAGTATAGTTTTCCTAATACAATCTTCATTCTCCAGGAAGTATTTTTGTTTCTCCCTACAGAGTCTTACCACCTGGTTTGGATTTCTTGTATCTGCCATTCTGTGGTCTTTCATACAGAGACATCAAATTTATGTCCCAGAGTCCTCATGTCACTCACCTAAAGCTATTAAATCTTAGTAACAACCTGATGTATTGGGATGACTTTGGGCCCTTTCACAGTGTTCTGTCAAATCTCTCTGGTACTCTTCAGCATCTCGAGATAAATCATTGCCATATAAGTGATTCTGCAATCTCTGCTCTTATCCCTGCCCTGATTAGATGCACCCATCTCCGTGTGCTGGGCTTTGCTTGTAACCCCATCACAATGCCTATGCTTGTGAATATCATGCATCATTTAACACCCATGATGGAGCTAAAATATGTGATTTATCCTATTCCTCTACATTGCTATGAAAGATGGCATTTTCATGGCAGGTTAGACAGAGGGAAACTTGCCATTGTACAGCTACAACTGGAAGCAATGCTAGAACTTGCACAGAGAGAGGACATGAACTGGGTCACTTACTGTGAGTAAATGTCACAGTCCAACACATTTTTAAACTGATGTGTACCATTTAAGTACTAAATGTTATTTCCTGGACCCATAGACTCGATCTATAAGGCTCTTACATTTACAGAATTGCACTTAGGAAGGATAGGTTTGTAGCTGAATCCTAACGAGAATAACTTAGCAAAAACTGAGGGACCTCAAGAGTTTCTGAATATTTCTTGTCACTATTGCCAGATTACTGACAACAGTGGCATTTATATTTTCAGGACGATCAAGACTTGCTATGCTATATCCCTGGCCATCCTGTTTGGTTTGCTTGTGGGTACATCACACAAATCAAGACAATGACTGCCTTTTGAACTGTCTGTGTTTGTGAAAATGGCAGTGGAGTTTGAAGACTGTTAACATCCCATAAGTTAGTTTAGGCCATTTGGGGTTGCTTATGGAAAACTATCAGGATTTAACAGTGGACCAGGAAAGAAGATAGCACAGGCTCTGAGATTTAGATATACCCCCTCAAGAACATAAATACAATGACATACTTCCTTAATGTAAGCCCATTGTAAAGTTTCCACCACTCACCATGAAGTCTTCAGCTGAGTATCCAGCCTTTGTCCCATAAATTTTGTGGTAGTGTTTAGAATCCTTGCCACAATATTTCTCCTATTTCCTCTATTTCTCTTGACACTGTACATTTAGCAGTATAAATCATTGCATATATATATATATATATATATGTATATATATATATATATATACATATATATATACATACATATATATATACATATATATATTCTGTCCCTCATTTGATATAATCATACTAGCCACGTGTAGAAACTGAGTACAACATACTTCATTCTCTGAAATATGACATAATTAAGAATTCAGTTTGCATATCCTAGACTTACTTAGAAATGATGTTTGCCACATCAGTAATTAGCAATTTACACAGGGCTAAGGAAATGCCTTATTTATCCTGTTGCTTCCCACACAAGCACACCAGTGCTCTGATGCCTGGCATACATGTAAAAAGATGAGCACCAAAGTCTACATTTGTCACTCCAGGACTTAAAGGGTGGAGGAATGAAGAGCCTTAGTTACATGACCAGACATTCTAACAAATTAGTGGATTCTGGGTTCAATGAAAGATCCTGCCTCAGAAAACATGTTTAAAAGTGGTTTAAGAAAATACCAGATAGCAATGCCCTGCTCCCACATGCATATACAGAAGCATGTGTATCTTCCCCCTCACATGAACATGGAATCAAAGAGATTTTACTTGTATCATTAATTTCTTGAGACAACAGACTGCATTGCAAAGGCATGCTAAAGATAAAAAATAGCACTTGTCCCTTTCACATATTGAAAAGCCAAAATGGTTACATTTAAAGTACTGAGTAACAAAGAGAACAGAAGTAACAACTTATACACAATGTTTTTCTGCTGAAATATCCTAGTAAAAGCAATCACTTATATCTTTTTTTTTTTTTTTTTACTTTTTAAAGTAAAATCATACTCAGTTGTAGTTTGACCATACTCAAAAAGCAATACAATTTTGTTTTAGTAGTAATACTGGCAGATAAGTCAAACTATATTTTAAGGGCTTAACACAATAAGAAATCTGTCAAGGCAGTTAACATGTTTTATTAATTTTCCTTTGGTGGAAAGAGATTGTATTTATACATTAGTAAGGAAAACATGTTAAATTATGCTATAATTTATGTGTCATATCTCCCTTGTGATACAACATTTAATTTTGTTCATATTTTTTGTAATGCTTGCATTATGAGATAGTGCACCAAACTTTAAATATCCATTAAAATGCCATTGTAATGACCAATTTCCCTTACCTTGTTTCCAATTTTAAAATTACAGGGTTTTGGAACTTTCTATTAAATAAAATGTTGTTATTTGAAATTAACATTATCTGTTTCTTTGAACTTTTGTTTTTCGTTTTTACTTTTCCCCATCTGACTCTTATTATATATTCTCGAATAAGCTGGGTTCTTATGCTCTCAGCAGTGCAATCCTCACTAGTGTGATAACAGGAGCAGAGCACTGGGAAAGGTGCAACTCTGTCCATATTGGCGTAGTTTTGCCCTGTCCTCCATCCTTCCTTGGTGCCATGTTTCTGTCAGGGACTGTACCCTCATGTGAAAAACACACCCCAAAATGAAGAGAGAATTTGTATTCATTGCTGTATGACAATGTGAATGATATTCTAGGGAATTCCTATTGCGTGACGATGTTCTCGATACTTTGTTTTCAATAGATTTGGAATATAAGCTAAGTGACTGTTATAAAACAGGTCCAGATGCAACTGAGGGAGGAAAAGGTGTGTTTGGCTTAGAGTTCCAGTCCCAGCCCATCATTGGAGGAAGGCAGGAAACTGAACAGGAGCAGAAGCAGGAAAACATGGAAGAAAGCTGTTTAGTGGGCTTTGGTGGCTTGCTCAGCTACCTGTCTCATACAACTTGGCCCAGTAGCTCATAGTAGCCTGGGCCCTCCTTCACCAACTCTTAACCAAGAAAATGCCCTACAGACTTGTGCACAGGCTAATCTGATGGGAGGTAGCTCTTCCTCCATGACTCTAATTTGATGTCAGGTTGATAGAAAACTAGAAGTACAGTTGACCCCTGTCAACTTGACACACATAACTATTAAACTATAACCTTTGTTTATCCCCTATATATATATATCATATATATATATATCAGAGTATGACTTTTTAAAAATACCAGTCTTTAAGTTTTTTAGTACATTAAAAGTCCGAGGTCTCTAAAAATTCAGTCTTTTCTCTGTGATTTCCTATAAAAATGAAAAATAAGTTTTTGAAAAGTCCATCATTAAATCTATTATTTTGAGTGGTGATTTGTGTGTGTGTGTGTGTGTGTGTGTGTGTGTGTGTGTGTGTGTGTGTGTTTGTGATTGTACCATCTATCAAAGTGTTTCAATACTTTGTCCCATTTAGTACGCAAGAATATACCATTTATTTAAAAGATATTTTTTTAAAACTTGTACATGTGTGGAGTTCAGAAGACAATTTGCAGAAGTTGGTTCTATCTTTCTGTCGTGTGACTTTGAGGGATTAACATCAGGATGTCAGATGTGGCTGCAGGGTGTTGTGGGACTGGCTGCGGAGTTAGCTCCCAAGGTCTGCTCAGGGCACTACCCCAGAAGAGCAGGATCCTGTGCCACTGATCAGGCAGAGTTCCTGGCTGCCTGGGTCCCACTGGTCCCAGTTACTTCTGGTGTTGGTGCAGATGTTGTGTCCTCCTTACCTATGATCCTATGATCCTGGGCATGTTTGGGCACCTGGGAGTGCAGCTTCCTCTGGGTGTTGTGGGACTGGCAGTGGAGTTGGAGCCCAAGGTCTGCTCAGGGCACCAGAACAGAAGAAATTCATTCCACTGGTTGGGTGGAGTTTCTGGGTGCATGGGTCCCTGTTTTGACATTTTATTTGGTATGTGTACATGGATATAATATGTTTGAAGTGAATGTATCCCCATTACCTTCCCTCCAGTTCTTTTCTCATGAACTGTGTCCCTGAGTCTCCAGCGCTGACTGATATGGACAGGTTGACCCCAGGACCCATTTGCTAGGCACTGCAGCAAACATAGAGAGCTGCAGATTCAGGATAAGACCCTATCTCACAATAAGGAGAAGAAGTGATAAAAGGAGACACCTTAGTTTCAGTTTCTAGCACAAACACTCACATGTATACATACAAGTGTATGAGAAAATTTTCTTTAAAATGTAGCCCTCTTATATTTGCCCTGGATTCCCAGAGTGAAACATGCACATAGAGATGTTACCCTTTAGAGTTGCCTAACCATCAACTCAGCAGAAGTATTTTTTAAAATAGCTTCCTGCAGGGCTTGGTGGCTCACAACTTTAATCCCAGTACACAGTGGGCAGAGGCAGGCACATCTATGTGAGTTTACTCTTTGCGTGGTTTATGTAGAGAGTTCCAGAACAGTCAATGAGGTCTCTCTCAAAAAATCTTACCACTGCTCTGGTGAAATGCCAGATGGGTGGCTTTTCCCAAATTTTGTGCCTACCTTGGTATTCCCTGTCTCTGGGTGATTCCAATCACTGTTAGTTTTGGTAGTGCTCTTTGAATCTGTTCTGATTTTTGTCTTCTCTCGTTTTTTTCTGCCCCTTTATCCTCTGCCATCTACATCTCCAGACATGGGTCTTTTCTGTCTCTGTCCCTCTTGCACTCACTTTCTCTCATTCTCTCTCACTCTCTTGCTCTTTATCTCTCAGCCACTCTTGCTCATACCCTCTCACTCTCTGTCTCTCAGAATCTCTCTCTGTCTCCCAGTCTCTCACTGTGTCTCGATGTGTGTGTCTGTCTCTCGGTTTCTGTTTCTGTCTATGGAGATACAAGATCAAAACTGGATTACTCGACTCTCTTTTGGGATTCTAAACATCCCAGCAACTCTCAACTCCACATCTGTCCCCCAGTTGCAAAGGGTGTTTTGGATTTGTCTTTTTTGTTGCTGTTTTGTTTTTGTTGTTTTCTGCTAAGGGGAAATCTTGTTTCTCTCTAGCTTTATATAAATTCAGCCATATACTGGCAGTTACTTTTTACTGTGCATTCCTTTGTCAACCCATTCTTCACTAGTCAGTAAGTTCAGGACATTTTCCCACAGTTCAGAACAGTGGACTAGATACAACCTCAATTTCTTTTCCTCACTGACAGTGTAGTCACGACTTTTGGAGGTACTGTTAGCCTCTATCCCTCGAGTTTTCACCTGTAAAAAGGCATGGGTAGGAAGTTAACTTCACCCGGGTGATGTGAACACAGAGAATATTCGAAAAAAATGAGCACACATTTCAGTACAGGCACTTTGCCTGTTCTTCTGTGCCCTGGTTAGGAATTGCAAGGCAGGCTAGTCACAACATGTAGCCTAGTGGTAATTGATATTCAATCACTGTTTTATTTCTCAGTTTCATTGCTGTATAAATGATGAGTAGAAATGTATCCGTATAATTGATGTAGAGAGTTGCTGTGATGTATGCATACATAGTGAAATGATTATCTAAACAGAGCTACTGACCACATCCATCGAACCATAGAGCTAGCTCTTTGTGACAGGAATATATTCCTGATATCTTTACAAATTTCGACGATAATGCAGATCACTGTTTCCAACTGTCACGATCCCTATACTATACATTAGACCTGCAGAACTTATTCACATTATAACTGAGTACTTCTGGCCTTGGTGACCATACCTTATTCTGTTTGCATAATCTCAACCTTTGAGGTGCTGCACGAATGTTGGAAGGAGCTCTTGGTTTTTATTTTTATTTTTATGTAATAGCAAAATCTGGGTGTGAGGCCAAGCACAATGCGGTTTGGACATTCACTTCTCTGAATGATACTGTCTTTTCATGTGCTTATTGGTCGTTTTAATATCTTATAGAAGTGTGTAACTGAGTCCTTCATCCATATTTTAAAAATCACGTTGCTGGTCTGGGCCCAATGTGATCACAATGGGGAGGTGGCAGCTCCATAATTTTTGACATCTCTCCCTACAAGGATGTCTGATTGCATGAGTCCCTCCAATCCCTCTCTCCACACTCAACCCTCTGGACAAAATGGCTTGAGCCATCCTGTACCCCTCACACCTCCCCCCAAAAAACAACCCTAAAATAATTTCTTCACTGTTGATACTTTGTTTACACATTCTGGATATTGACATGGAAAGGGACCTCAGAGCAGACACAACCAGACACAAAATTTTCAGCACAAAGGCCATTCATTGACTGAAAAGGGGGCAGGCAGAGGGAGGAGGGCTGCCTCTGGATCAGGTAAAAACAACAGATGTCTCATTGGGAGGAATTTGTGAGGAGAAAATGGGGAAGTCTGTGCTAAGATAGGTTTGTATGTCCTGATTGGACATTTTAGTCAGAGTACCCAAATAATGACGTTTGATTGCTAGACCTTAGTGATTGACAGCTAGACCCTAGGGATGAGACTCAGGAATGCATTAGGAATAGGAAGTCCAAATAAGGGAACAGACCTTGGTGGGTAATTATAAGAATGTAATCTAGTGCTGGAGAGATGACTCACTTGTTATGAGCACCAACTGCCATTCCAGAGATCCCGAGTTCAATTCCCAGCAAGCACATGGTGGCTTACAACCATCAATAATGGGATCTGATGCCCTCTTCTGTATGTAAAGACAGCTGCAGTGTACTTATATACATGAAACAAGTAAATAATTCCTTGTACAAACAAATAAACGTTATACTAATAAATAAATGAAATCTGATGATTTAGCAGG
Source organism: Mus musculus (assembly GCF_000001635.26). Classification (NCBI taxonomy): domain Eukaryota; kingdom Metazoa; phylum Chordata; class Mammalia; order Rodentia; family Muridae; genus Mus; species Mus musculus. The sequence continues at coordinate 135,479,809 of NC_000086.7, forward strand.
GGAGAAGGAGAGTGGAGGGCCTGCAGGCACCATGTTTGCAATGGTCTGGGCCTGTTAGAGACCCTGTCAGACACTCACTATATTAGACATATGGTTTACAAACACTTTCTCCCATCTGGTGTTGTAACTTTCACTCTCTGTAGCGTCATGTGAGGTACTGAGTGTACTAATCTATGGAGTTCAGCAGCAGATTACATGGTTTCATATACAGGAGAAGTCATTACCAAATCCAATGGGCAACTTCCCATTGTACATAGTAGGTAACATGGTTAAGGTATGCAATGCTTACACTATACAGCTAAATATATTCTACTATTTTAAGGAGGTTTTTATTATGTTATAGGAAGTTGTATTACATTTCATTGTATAAGGGTTGAGAACTTGAGCCTAATTTCATGAAAAGAATGGAAATCTGTGAAGTAGATGTCAGGAACTCTAATGATTTCAGTAGGCAGCAGGAGGCTGAGGTCCTGATGTGATGTTGCTTTGCTACTGCAAGGGCTGAGGAGTCCCGTACTGGGAATTATGGGTGTGTTGAATCTACCTCCAGCATCCCATGCTGTGAGGGAGCAGCAATTAAGCAAACCCTGTGTTTTGTTTCCCAAGTGTGATCTGTTGCAGAATGTGCCAATCAGGGTCATAGACTCAACCAGCCATGCTCTTATTTTGGGACCTTTACTTTGGTTTCCTCAGAGGGAGTATGTGAAGGAGCCCTTGCCATGAACCCAAGACTCAGAAACTTGGCTCCAAAACGCTGAATTCCAGACATCCAAAGGCATGGTGCTTTAGTGTACCTATCTGTGTTCTCCTTAGGAGAAAGAATAAGAAATGGAAGTCACGTGGTCAGCAGGACTTCAAGTCAGTACTAGTTAAGATTATCACGGGGTCAGCAGGACTTCAAGTCAGTACTAGTTAAGATTATCACGTGGTCAGCAGGACTTCAAGTCAGTAGTAGTTAAGATTATCACGGGGTCAGCAGGACTTCAAGTCAGTAGTAGTTAAGATTATCACGGGGTCAGCAGGACTTCAAGTCAGTACTAGTTAAGATTATCACGGGGTCAGCAGGACTTCAAGTCAGTATTAGTTAAGATTATCAGAATGAGGTGCTGATTTGGGGAAATTTAGCACATTAGGAAAATGTGGGGTCTTTTTCTATCTGATTAACATAAGATTCTGGGCTTTTTACTCTTCTCCATTTAAATTGTGGTTTTTATTAATTTCTTGAGTTGTCTCAAGAATTTGGAGAAACTGGACTCACCCACACCCCCACCTCCTGGAAAGCTTTTTCAGATTTCCCTTCACTCTGGGCTCTGAAAGGAATCACAGCTGTAGGAACTACTAGTAAATCTCCCTTGAGGTAGTATGAAATTTTTCAAAAGAAATCAACTTATAAGTTCTATGTCACAGTAGTAATATTATTGGAATTTCAAACTACATTCAAACAGTATAATAACTTTGGATTGTATCAAACAAGGGAAGCATACATGCAAGAGTATTCTAACTCCTGGGTTATTCTCTGTTATCTGTGGGATTCACTCACTAACAGGGAGGATAGGAAGTAATTTTATCATGTATTCATACAACATTTTTAGCATGTCAAAACACAAATATTGCTGAGTTACAGATGAACTGTGAGAATATTAAATGGAAAAGAATAACTTTGATGTTTGCTATGGTTCTCCTAATGGAAGACAGATTGGATGTGTGGAAAGACATAACTCTCTGTAGACTACAACACTGTATCAGAAGCGTGCGTGTCATTCTAGGGCAAGAATCACCTTTGACTTAGGAGGAGGGAACTGGGCCACTGAGAAAATGATTTCCCTCTTAGAGATCATTTTATCAGATTTTTAAACTTCTGTAGTCAAGAGAATCATAGTTTCACAATTTTAAAAAAGTCACAATATTGTGAGCAGATTAACACAAATATTTTGGATAAACAGACCATTGAAAAAGCATTCGTTGTAGTCAGTGCTATGGAGGAACAAAATGCAATAAAACAGTGTTTTGTTAGCATGACTGCACACATGCCCTCCTGTTTGAGCGTGTGATAGTGTCTCCTCTAGCATTATACACTACCAAGTACACTTTCTCTCATTACAGAAAGTGCTCGGCTTGCCTATTCAGGCTAAATATCCTAGAAATGGATGGTCAAAAGCGATTTCTTCTAGTGATGAAAAACTTCCCTAAAGCTCAGACTGATACCATCCCCACATGTTCCTGGTCTTGGTCTCTGTCCAGGCTACAGTCAGCTGTGCAGCCTCCGAGACGTAAAATTCTGACTCTGGCCACTAGGTGGCAGCACAGCTGATTCCTTGTAAGTTGTTTCCAGTTAATGTCTGAAAAAATGGTTTGTTCACTATAAGAGTGGTTCTGAGCAGTAAATCTCCGGGCCCATTACCACAGATCTGTTTGCTGATGATCCCAAAACCTGCATTCCATTCACTGGTTCAGGAGCAGAGTGAGCTCTGCACACGGCAGAGATTTCTCTCTGGCAGTAGAGTGCTTGTTCTCCAACATCCCACCCTTTCACAGGTTGCTCCAAATTTCTGCAATCATTCTGAGTCTCTTCCTCTCTGGTATATTCTGCACACAGCTGCCAGGTCCTGAGCGAGCATCTCTACCTGCTCTCACTCTCCTCCTGCGTTCCCTGACACAGGCTGCCATTTCCCAAGGGTCTCCAGGAATACCTAGTCTTTTGTAATGTGGACACTCAACATAAACAACTCTAGTATATGTATGGGATTGAACCTTGGATATTCTCCAATGATCTATGTGTTGAATCTCTGTTGTCAAGGTAACACTTCTGGAAGAAGGTAAACAAGTTATCCTTACTTGTCATAGGCAAGGCTTTGCCAGAGCCCTATGACATCAGACCTGTGCTTTTGAAGGAAAGGGCATAGGGACCCTGTCCTGCCTCTTTTAGCCTATGCTCCCTAAACATGAGAGAGAGTTTTGCTCTACTGGACACTCAAACCAAATGGTGCAATACCAATAGCCACAGAGTCAAACAGTTGAGGATTGGAGGTTTGCACACTAGGAGCAAAGGTGTCTCTTTTCTCCTTATAAGCAATTAGAATTAGATACTTCTTACTGCAGTGGAGACCTGACTGGATGGTCTTGCCTTACACCTATCGGGGTTTTGAGAATAATTAAATTTTGCAGTAAGGTTTATAAACGGAATTTTTAGACAGAGTCTTACTATGCCCTCAGTGGCCTGGAATTTGTTAAAGATGAAAGGCTGGCCTCAGATTCTCCAAAAATCTGCCTACTTGTATATCGTGAAAGTTTCAATTAAAAGTGTGCAGTACCATGCCCGGTTAACTTGGGTGTTTAAGGAATCATTATATGTTCATTTCTATGGTGTGGACAACATAAAACCTCAACAAAGTCTATGCTACTGAGGGACACTCCTATACCAGAACATTTTTGCTGTTACTGAGTCCATGCAAGAAGAGAATTCTGCCACCGAGTACATACATCCCCAACACCTAGATCATTCTTTAGATCTTTCTGAACACTAAGCTTCTTCGTGCCTTAGCGCCACCTTGTGGCACAGCCATGATATGCACCAGAAGACAAAGGCAATACTGGATGGAAGGAAGGGACCTTGGTCCATACCATTGAGAGAGGGGCTCATGGTGGCCTCTGGGGAGAACTTAAGGTCATTTTCTGTATTGAATAAAATTTTCTATACTACTGGAAGTGAAAGAGTTTCCTGGCTATTGTTGCTGTTGTTATCTTTACTGTAAAACAGGTCTCACCTTAAAGGGATTAAAGAGTAGTTAATGCTGGAGCATCATTCATGACCATGGCATGGAAACACGTATATACCTCATCTCAAATTCCGTGTTCTGGAGAAGAAACAGTGTCATGTGTGTATTGTGTGTGTGTATGTTGTCTGTGTGTCTGTCTGTCTGTCTGTCTGTATATGATTACAGCATGTGTGTGTGTCTGTGTGTCTTTCTGTCTGTCTGTCTGTATATGATTACAGCATGTGTGTGTCTGTCTGTATATGTTACAGTGTGTGTGTGTGTGTGTGTGTGTGTGTGTGTGTGTGTGTGTGTGCATGCTTACAGCACAAAGAAATAAAGTCATAAATCAAGGCAAGTTTAAACTGCATTGGTGGGTAACCAGAGAAGCAGATACATAGAGATGGGAGAATGTTTATAAATGTCTGAGTCACTATCTGACGACATCCTCAGCTGTTGTTCTGGAGACAGCTAGTAGTCTGCTATGTTGATAGCTTCTAGGGGGGGGGTTGTTTATTATTCCCAGATGTTAGTTCAAACTTAATAGCTTCTACAAAGCTTTTATTCTAAGAGGCAAGTTCAGATGCAGAGTGTGGCAAGGAATGGCTGTTTCTGAGGTTGAAAACCTGCCCATGATAGCTGGCCTCTGAACCTAGGAAATTCCAATCTCTACAGAACTGACATTCCAACGTGTCCCCCAGCCTGTGAACATGGAGGCTCCTTACAGGAGTCTTGTGTTTAACATCACCAGGGACTGTGTATTTATGGCTTCTTATCTGGGGGTTTCTTTCTCACAGTTGATAAGCTGTGTCAGCTCTTTACTTGACCACATTTACATGAGACTGGGTTTATATGGTACCATTTTAAATGTTGTCAGATTTTCCTGTTTGAGTTTTATGTCAACAAAGAGATCCAGGGCAGGGGTGTGGTAAAACATATCCCACCAGAGCTCAAAGGATGGGAATTTAGTTCCATTGCCATGCTTTCTGTTGTTACAGCGGTACACCATGTAAACAATTGTCTATAATGGAATGTTGAAGGTGTTCCTTCCAAATCATAAAATCTGTATTTTATATTAAAAGTTTGCATCAGAGAGCACACTGAAAAATTATATTCCAGACAAGACAATATGGAAGTGTCTGCTCTCTCACACTTTGGAAATCATGCGAAGCTCTGATACCTTGCCTGGCTAATACTCATCTTCAATTAGTTTTTATTATAATATGTTTTCAAACCGTGCCTTGAAGTCAGTAACATTAGGGACGATACCAGGTTATTTAGACTATTCTAACTGTCTCTATTAAGGATAGCATTCGGCTAGCATCCTTTCCACATCTGTACCATCCTAAAGAGCAGAGTTCATGCCGTCACTGACATCTGTGGGGACCCTTGTGTGGATGCCAATTTGTACTGAGGAAATCGGAGGTCCCTGTTTTGAGTTCTTAGCCTTGTTCATGAATAAACTGAGAATTGGAGTCAGAAGGACGATCAAGGACATTTTTTAAATCAATTTAGAGGGACAATCTTCAGGGGAGGCAGGCAGTAGATCTTGGCAGCTCTCCAGAAGAGGAAGCTAGAGAAGAGGGAGAGAGAACCAAGTTGTTACAAAGTTGTCATAAGGCAAAGGAGGATGGGACAGCTACAGAGAAACAGCAGGCAAGCCAAGGGCATCAGACAAACAGCACGCTTAGTGTTGGGGAGAGATAGGAGGCAGAGAGATGAAAAGTTACACTTTTCTGAGCAGGTTCTGCAGTGCTGAGGGAAGAGAGCTCTGCAAGGCTCTGCAGAGTCAAGGGTGGGCTTTCTGAGAGCAACAGGCAGAGCATCATGCTAGAGGGTAACTGTTCTTATCTCCTCAGCATGGCTTCAGGAAAATGAGCCTGCTGGAAGCTTTGTCCCATTGCCAGGTGACTGACAGGCCCAGCTGATCTAACTCTTAGGGACAGGAAGGAACATTCCTTCTTAGAGCTGTTCACAAGGTCCTGTTGCAAGCCACACTCAGAGGTGGATTCCATTCCCTTAATCATACAGAAATAGCTTTCCCTTAAACCACACACACACACACACACACACACACACACACACACACACACACATATCATAGAGACTCCAAAATTCTTTAAGAGAAGAGGGAAAATGGGGAGTGGATACATGCCTATTTTACCATGAAATCCCTGCAGGACGAGTGTCTCCACAGGAGCCTCTGTCATGCCTTCCTTCCCTTACATATCCTTCAAGCAGGAGTGCTCACTTAGAAGGAGGGGAAAATCCCGAGTTTCGCTCTGGCATCTCTGGTCAGTAGGACAAGGAAATTTCCTACTTGGAAAGGAATAGGTGTATTTTCATTCACAACTGGCAGGTCACTGGACGTTAGGGCAGGAACTCAAGCAGGGCAGTCACCAAAGAGTGAAACCTGAAGCAGAGCCCAAGGAGGAACCCAGATTCCTCCTCATGGAGTGCTCATTCCGGTGTCTTACACCACAGAGAACCACCTGTCCAAGGATGGCCTCTTCCAGAGTGAGGAAGACGCTCCCACATCAACTGTCAATCACGAAAATGCCTCCACAGACCTGCCTACATTTGGACGGGGACATTTTCTCAATTGCAGTTGGACTTCAAAGACAAATATAGCTCATGGCAAGATGACAGATCAAAACCAGATCACGTACAGAGAACATGATCTTAGTCAAAGTCATTTTTCTTACACTTGTTTGTCAGCATGCTCAAATATGTGAGGTCAGAGGTCACCGTG